>NW_026892555.1:30587500-30655000 GCF_033815535.1 Pezoporus flaviventris
TCAAGTATCAGATATAGTGCATTGGCTGATAGCAGTCTATTAAAAGCAACTTCTGTGACATGTATAGCTGGTGGAAAAATTAAATGATGACACAGGGTAAAAAAAGCAACTAATTGTAAGAGGCTTTACATTACATCCATTGTAATCTTTTCAGGCAAGTAAATTTGCTAGAGAAAAGAGCATACGAAGTGTGTGATACACACAGAGCTGTAAAAGTGAAGCAACATTGGGAACAGCCTACTACCACCCAGAGAACAACAAATGCAGGTGCTGTAATGGAGGTTACATGGGCATTAGCTACTAGAAAGCACTAATGGAGTGAAGAAGAATGATGGTTAAATCATCAATATCCAGGTACTTAGAATTACTTAGGAATAAAGCAATTAAGATTCAAAGGGAATAATTATCAGATTTAACAAATTGGCCATTTAATGTTTGTCACTGTGTCATTACTTCTGTTTAATGATAGGAGAAAACTAAAGAGTTAAAATGCATTGTGAGCACAGATTAGATAGTACAGTGAAATAAATCACAACAGTTAAAATTAAAAAGTGGTTAATTGCCACAGTTACTGCAGAATAACATCAAAGATGCTATTACTTTTGCAAAGATGCTATATAAGCCCATATGCTTTCAACAGGAAGTAACAGGCAATTGTGTGTGTAGTCTGCTGAAAATATATTATATGATAAATACTGTAGATGGAAAATGCATGAATGATGCAGTTAGTGTGAACTGCTGCCCCAGCTTTGTCATGGTTATTTGGGCTTGCCAGCTACTTACAATTTTTCCGATTTCTTTCTGTTCTTAACCTCTTCAACTCTCACACGCATCATGTTGTCCTCAATCTACTCACACTGATGATGCCCAGAGCAGCCAAGATCTATCTCATTTTCCAGATATTCTTTGGAATTTAGTTGAAATAAACAGAATTCAGTTAAATATCTAGACAGGCTGCAATAGAATATTGAAAGCCACCTGTTTCATTGGAAGTTACATGTGGAACTGGGGGTTTATGAAACTAAATGAAGGAAACTTGATGAAAACTAACGTTCCATTTCTAGACATAAGAGACATAGAATAGAAAATTCACTAACCATGAAGAAACATTCTAATCCTGCTAACTCATTTAAGTGACTATCAAAAAGGAGTGACTCCTCTTTCACTTGGAGGAATCAGAAAGCTAAAAATATGAAAACTAAACTGCCACCAATGGGCTGAAAGAAAACACAGAACAGATTTTAGTGCCTTAAATAATAAGGAAAGTAATTGCTGCTGAATCATATTTCTTTCTTGATAAGATTTCAAAAACCACTAAGTACATATTACCCACTCATGTGTGCATTCTTGGAAAAAGCTGCTGTGAATCTTAAGGCAGCCCAGGCTTAAGTGATATGCAAAGAACCTATGGTAATGATGATGACATTAAAAGGTTCATAGAACCAGTATTAATAGGTAGAAGCAAGATGAAGCACTAGTTTTCTGCAAGGGTTCATAGGCAAAACCACAAACACAAGAAAAAAAGAGAATGTGAATTGTAAGAACAGCTGAAAACAGCAGGTGAACTCTTCTATCTACAGTCACCTGGAAAATAAGGAGCTTGAAGAACAAAGACAAGCCAGGACTAAAAATCTGTATGAATTAGAATTCTATCAAATAATGCCATATTAGGAATTATGCTGACCAAAGATAGTAGTAATTTTGAGACCTTGCTCAGCATTTGATGTGCACAAGATGGTATAATTACATTGTCTACAGAAACATAACCCACAGGTAAGAGGACGCTTTGACACATCATCCTAGAACAGAGTAATTCTGACATTAAAACCACATGGTTTGGAACAAAATAACTGAATATAATGTTAATGGAGGATTTCATTCAGAAACGAAGCTCTCTTATTTTGACAAATCTAATAATCTTTGCA
Organism: Pezoporus flaviventris; assembly: GCF_033815535.1. Taxonomy (NCBI): domain Eukaryota; kingdom Metazoa; phylum Chordata; class Aves; order Psittaciformes; family Psittacidae; genus Pezoporus; species Pezoporus flaviventris. The sequence goes on from NW_026892555.1 coordinate 30,589,426, forward strand.
AATAAAAGCCCAGCATGAGCACTACATAAATAGGATAAATAAAATGAATAGTATTTTGAATATTTGTATCTTTTGTGATTTAGCATTATTTTCAAGTGTTCCACTTCAAACCTGTTGTAAAAGCAAATACTGCGTTTAAAAAAAAGAACAGTATTTTGTAAAATTAACCGGGTTTTGTACTGTTTTTGGAAATCCATAGACAATACTGGATGAAAGAACCAGAAAGTGAAATCCCTCATAAACTTGTATTAACCAGTGAAACTAATTAGGCTAATTCTCTGTCTAACATAAGAAAAACACAAAAGAGAATTTTAAATGTGACGTTTACTATTATAGTTTTAGTAGTTTCTGTCATATCAAACAGCAAGCATATTCTTTAAAAGTGAGTATCTTACTAACGTTGACAACACATAGGACAGAATGGATGGGCTTTGCCACAGGAAATAGAGTTACCAACCCTGTAAGTATTAGTGAAAGCAGATAAATATATAAATATACGGGATCTGAGTGAGACTTCTGAAGAGCATTTTCAGGATTGTGTTTGAAAGTTAAGAAATGACATGCTTGCAGTGGAATTCACAAAAAGTAGACCTAAAGTATAGTCATCAGGGAATTAGCTTCAGAACATCCCTCATGCTGAGAATGATGCAAAACAATTGTCCTGCTGGATGAGAACATACATGCTGCTAGAAAACTATAGCTGAAGAAAAGCTTGCTCAGAAGCCTGTTTTCAAAAAGGAACTTGTTATATGATTCTTAGCATCAAATATGAATGTGAACTATCAGCCAAAGCAGGGTAGAGAAGAAAACAGAAATGGGTTAATTAGGTGCAGAAAATACTAGTGTTGAGCATGTACTGGAGAACATCTGAGAATATTACTGTTTTTCTATGATGAATGATTAAAATAATCTATTTTTTTGTCCACTCACTATGACTGCTCCATTATGTATCATTCATTAGGGAATGGAGATTTATACATGCAAGTATTTGCTAGGCAACAAAAGGGGGATGTAGGGGCTATTTAGCATATGGCAGAAGAAAAAGTTAACAGCTAGCTATTTTGCACAGTGGGCTTTGCCCACAATGGGCTAATTAACCTTAAGAAGATGCAAGATGAAAGGGGGTAAAAATCCATCTCAATTGCAATGCACTGTGTATGCTAAGGTACTAATGATTTAAATTTATCTCAAAGTAGAGATATTTAGTGTAAATTAAAAAATCTGAAAATTGAATTATTATGGACCAGTTGTCTTGTAATAATACCTTTTGCATTATTAACAGAATAATTTAGAGACTCTGAGGCTTCAACGACACTAGCATGTTAAAGAATAGCAAGGAACATTTCCAGAAAACTGAAACTAAACCATTTGTAAAGTTAAAGAGTAGGAATAGTCACTGGCACTGTTTTGGACTGGGCCAGCTAGCATTCTCCTAAACAGCCTCTGAGCACAGCTGAGAGGCTATCATGGGTCCACAACCATTCCCAAGACTCACTTTGCACAGGGACTTTCTGGTTTTGAGAGTAAAATAATGTAATAATATCATCTCAAGTAAATTTCATTTAGTAGTATAATCAAAGCCTGGGTTTTCTGGAGCCCATTTTACCTGAAGGTCAACCTAAACAAAGCTATTTAGAGAAGTTATATGGAGAAAACATATCTATAATTTTAATGAACAATAACCAGCCAGTTTTTGGACCTGGACATTGTATGCCATTAAGAAGGAAATACAGCAACTTTATATTTCCTTTATATACAATTTTTGTGCTGATCACTTTTTGACAAAAGCCAGAGGGCACTCAGCCAGAGACTCCATTGTGGAAGGAACGCCATTCTGATTCAATGAAGAGCAAAACAAGGTTCCGAAAAAAAACATTTATTCTGAAATAAACAACAGGTTGGGTTGGTCTAAGGAGTAGACCAAATACCTGATGAATCAATAATGTGTCAATCATTACTTTGTGTTTTATCAGACATTATTTGCATGCAAAGAATTTTCATATAAAATTCTAACCCAAGTTTTGCCTAAGTAAGTGTCTTTCAAAACAGACAAAAAAGCCTAACAATGCTATTCTTATACTGCTTTTGTAACAGAAGCCTAATATGGACTAAAACCATTTCTGTCAATTAGATTTCAAATATTTTTTTTTTTTTTTTTTAATCAGAGATATTGTCTAGGCTACAATTGAGAATTGCACTGAGTACACCTCATAGCTCCACATTTTAGCTATTCAGACCATGCTCAGAAGTGTAATATGAATGCATAACATGCTGTGGTTTAGAAGGGGATGGTGACTATGCAAGATGATCAAATTAATACAAGGAGAAAATCATCCCCAGATAGACTTACTGTTTGAACTTTGTGGAAATCCAGGTAAGGAGGATGGACCATTCATTCCAGGCAGAAGAACAGGAGGAAGGCCAGGGAGTCCTGGATAAGCTGCTGGCAAACTGATACCATGAAGAGAACTGCTGTCTATCATGCCTGGCTGCTGTACTGTTAATCCTAGCACATCAGTAGCCTTCTTTATGCGATCCAATTCTTGCTGTGCCATCAGCTGTCTAACTGTTGTAGGAGCTAAATAATCTTTCTCCCGATCTAGCTGACTTCCCACAGTTTCTCTCACTTTTGTAATATGTTGTTTGGAAAAGATATGATCTCTTATAGACAAGCGCGCAGAATACTTCACACCACATAGAGAACATTCTGGCTTTGTCCCATCAGGTCCAGTCTGATTTATCATGAATGGCTTCCCTATGTTAATTTTGAATTTCTTCTCTTTAGCCCGGGCATTCTGAAACCAGACCTGGACCACACGTTTCGGCAGGCCAATCTCATTCCCTAGCATTTCGCATTCCTGCATTGTTGGAGTCCGGTAGTCACTGAAGCAAGCCTTGAGAACTTTGAGCTGAAGGTTACTCATTTGTGTTCGGAAACGTTTGTGGCCTGGCCGATCATTGGTTTTGGATTTAAAGGGATTGCTAGCTCCAAATGGGTTAGGTGAACTAGGATCAGCTATGCTTGAAGTTTCACTGCGATCAGCATTATCATCAGGGTCATCAGTAATGTAGTAACTTTGGTCATGATCACCATCTTTTTCACTGAAATGTATTGAGGGGCTTGTTAGGGAAAAAAGAAATTTGTCATCGGTATTCTCATTTATAGGTGTAGTTGCAGCTTTTGGTAGCATGTCATTCACAAGTGGTTTTGGTTCTTTGGGAGGTGATGCAGGTTTTGCATCCCCTGAACTGCCAGTTGTGCTTTCCATTTCATTGTTCCCCTCATCCCCTGTTGTGGCATCACTAATTGCCGTATTAATTGATGAAGTTTCATCAAAGTCAGTCTTGTTTTGATCATATCCAGAGTCAGCAGGAGGGGCATTCAAATTCTCTATATCCTCACTAGACTCTGCTTTGAAAGAAGAAGGACTTAAGAGGTTCTTCGGAGACATTTCTGCAGTTTTGCTAACAGGGGTTGATACAGTGGAGGCTAATTCATTTTCACTTGATAATTCAGTTTTTGCTAATGACAATGATGGGTAATCAAAAAATATGTACTTTTGTGGACTTTCTCCTCCATCTTCATTTGATATCAAAGGGCTTGGAGGCAAACTGTAACCAGCCTGTTTCCCTTCATTCCAATGTCGAGAACGAATGTGACTTTCTAAAGCTGATTTTGCTTTAAACAGAGCTCGACAGAAAGGACACCTTTTATGGGACTGGGCTGGACCTACTGCACGGAATTGTCCCTTTCTTTCTCGGGCTCTTGTATTCTGAAACCAGACTTGTACAACCCTCTTTTTCAGTCCCACTTCACGTGCAATGTGATCTAGCATCTTTCTGGTGGGGTTGGAATCTAGTAGGTACTTTTCATAAAGTATTTCCAACTGCTCTGGAGTAATTGTAGTTCTTAAACGCTTATCACGATGTTGATCTTCTCCACTGTTTCCTCCCTCTTTCTCACTACAATTGTTGTCTTCTTTATCATCTAGTTTTCGTTTCAGGGAGCCAGCAACTGTAGCAGGGTGTGCTGTATGTGATGAGCCAGTTTGTGGTGGCATCTGAGCAAGAGAACTATTAAGTAACTGTCCAGTCATCAAAGGATTATTGGGGTCAAATATCATATAGGGCATATCCATTGGTCTTTCTAAAAACTGCGAGTGAAGAAATTGGTTTTGGGCTGCTAGGAAATGCATGTGCTGGTGCTCTTGCCAAAGTTCTAGAGTTGGAAAGGCAACTGTACACTGATCACATTGGTACTGTAGTAACTGAGGAGGTAGACTGTTCTGTAGAGAAGTCATTGAAATTGGTAAAGGACTGGAAGGAACAGATGTGGTTTGTGATGCAGAAGGAGGTCTCCCTACTATCTGTGATTGTTTTTGTTGTTGCGATTGAGAAGATGAAGGCTGAGGGTCAGAAGAGGTTACTGGAGTAGATGGTACTGGTTTGGTGCTTTGAGAAGTTGTATCAGTTTGCTTAGGGATGTTTTCAGTTTGTTTTGGTTTTTCTGTGGACTCTGGCTTAGGAGAAGCCTTCTCAGGTTCTGGTTTTGGTGATGGAATCAAAGGAGTACTAGAACCAGAGCCAGAGCTTGCTGCTGTGACTGTCAGGCTTTTTGCAGAGTCATTTTGGCCAGAAACCGTGCAGTTCTTATACACTGTTTGATCAGAAGCATCCATAGAATCTTCAGTTTGGCTTTCATCTTGAGCATCATCATCTTCATCTTTATAACACTGCTTTTTCTGATGTGTAATCAAATCAAAGATCCTGGGAAAAACTACACTACACTTTTTACACTGATATTGCATGTTACTGGTTCGAATGTAACGCTCATTAGTCAGTTCCCTTTTCTCATTGTCTTTAGTCTCAGCTTGATTTTCATAACTTTTGCGAGCTTTTTGTCGTGCATTTTGGAACCACACAACAATTACACGAGTAGGTAGGTTCAGGACAGTTGAAAGTTGTTCAATTTCATCATCCTTTGGATAAGCATTTGTGTCAAAAAAGTCTTGGAGGACACGAAGTTGGTAGTCAGTAAACCGAGTCCTAGATGATCTCTTGCTGAAAGATGCATCAGACTTGTAAGGTTCTACAGCTGAAGGCTGAGGATCTATTCTGATATCTTCCAATACTGTTATAGGAGGGTTGCTGAAGTTATATGGAGAATCTTTATTTCTCTGTCGTTCTTTAAACAACGTATTACGAAACCAGTGCTTGATAACTTTCTGAGAAAGACCAGATTTTTCAGCCATTTCTTGGATCTGCTCCTCGCTTGGAGAATTGTTAATATCAAAATAAGCCCGCAAGATTTTTAATTGGTCATCTGTGATTCTAGTACGTGGACGCTTGAACTGAGAGTGCCGCAGGAAATTGGGATCTAGTCCCAGCTGCTGCTGACAAAGCTGGGTAAGATCTGCAGATAAAGTATCCATTGGTGGCAACTGCAGGGCAAGCTGAGGAGGCAATGCAGGATGCTGCACTGGCTGCATCATAATTGGAGGAAAAAGTGGGAGGTCAAGTGAAACGGGAAGCTGAACTTGTGGTGGGGCTGATGGTGGTGGTGGTGGAGGAGGAGGTGGTGGTGGTGGAGGAGGCGGTGGTGGTGGGGTGGGTGGTGGAGCTTGCAAAGGTGTGGGGGTTGCATTTTGAATTTTTCCAGCCCCAGCTGAAGAAGGCTGAGAAGGAGTTGGAGGAGGAGGAGGTGGAGGTGGTGGAGGTGGCGGTGGTGGAGGCGGTGGTGTTTCTGGAGAAGATGGAGAAATTGGATAAAGCTTGTCATACGCCTCCCTGTACTGTCGGGCAAACTTTTCTAATGCTCCATATGGAAAAAACTGTCCATGCACATGTTCTTGATGACTCTTCAGAATAAGAATGTTGGAAAAGAGCTTACTGCAAATTGCACATTCCAGTTTGTCTGTATTTTCACCTTCCCCCGTCTTACCTTTTTTCTGCACTTTTTGTCTGTTCTCATTGTATTGGATAACTAGCTCAAACCCAAAGTTCTCCAACAAAGCCTTGGCTGCATTCCCCCTTGCTCCAGAAGCTATTCTGGGTGGTGGGATTGCTGGTTCTGAGGGTTTTGACTTCTTCATATCTTTGCTTTCTTTTAGTCCTTCATTCTCACTTGTAGACTCCTGCTTTGGCTTTTCTTGTTTCTCAGAAAGTTCTTCTGACTCCTTATATGATGGCATATCCTTTATAAGCTGGCAGTCTGTACTCACTAAGGTAGCCTGCTCTGCTTTCATCAGCTTGCTACTTTGCTGCTGCTGCTTTTGGGACTGAAGTTGGGGTTGGGTGGATTGATACTGTTGTGCTTGTTGCTGCAGTATCTGTAGCTGGGTTTGGCCAACATGGTGCTGAGTTTGTATCTGCTGCTTCAAATCTTCTAGCAGTGATCCTGTCATACCAGCCATTCCAGGCATACCAAATGTGGCAGAACCTGGCAAACCCAGATCTGGGCTCAAGCTAAATTCTGTCCCAGGTATATAGAATGGGAAAAGGAACTGAGGCTGTTGAAATTGCAAGAGTGCTTCTGGCGTCATAGGAAAGTGAGGCAAAAAAGCTGGGTTTAGAAACTGTGGTTGAAAGAATGCAGCTTGCTGTTGCAGTTCATGCTGTAGTTGCATTTGAAGTTGTGCTGGTGACTGTGGTGGGTGATGTGTAGGCTGAGCAGAAATTAATTCAGAAGCTTGCTTTTTATTTAATTCTTTGGCATCTATATGCGTTTCTTTGCTGTTAACTGCTGGTAAGCTCATAGATTCTAGCATTCCTTGGCTGGGGCTATTAACATTCCCTGCTACACTATTTCCACTACTTATATTACCACTTGGCTCTAATTTTGCAGCCCTAGCCTTTGTTTGATGAAGCACAGACCTCATATGGATTTCCAATGTAGAACTTTGGCTATACGCAACATTACAAATGCTGCATTTGTAGGGTTTGTTGTCAGTGTTGCTGTTGGTTTCTTGAGGGACAGGACTTGATGCTTCTTGCAAAACCTTCTTGAGTTTATGTAGATGGGACACTGAGTTGTAGTGGACCAAGAGAATGTTCTTTTGGGTGAAAGACTCTTTACACACTGTACATTTGTATGGGCGAGATGGATCTAGAAACTTTTCCATAGTAAAATTTGGCCCTTTTCTAAAAGGTAAGGTCCGCTTTGGTTCTGAACCCATTTCATCTGGAATAGAGCTACTATCACTTCCTACAGGACTTGCTTTACCTTCCTGGTCCATTTCATAATCTCTTTCTATTTCTTGTTCTAGTGCATGATCATCTTGTGCCATACTTTCACTTTCTGCCCAGAGTTCACCATTGACAGGTAAAGATGCACACAGCTGCTGAAGTTCAGCTTCATTAAGTTCAGGGTGGCCTGCTTCCAAGTGTTTTTTTAAAGCCTGGAATGTACGGAAGCTACGTTGGCAAAGGCTACACATGGTAGCTGCCCGAATAGCATGATACTGGGAATGTATCTGAAGCTTCTGCATAGTCTTAAAAGCCAAGCTACAATGGTTACAACGATACTTATAGACATGGCGGTCAGAAACAGAGAGCTGTTGCTTCTTCTGCTGTTCATTTAGCTGATCTGTCATTGAATCAGTAGTCTTCATATCTTTACTGCTGCTCTTATTCCAATCTGGTTTTTCAGTAGATTCCTTAGGTGGCTTCTGTTCCTCGGTCTTAATTTCCATTCCAGTTTTTGATTCGTCAGTCCCAGGGGTACTTTTCTCATCCACAGGATTTTCACCTAGTTAAAGAAAGTGAAGTTTCTTTTACACAAGTAGAAGAGAATAGCATAGTATTTTTTTTTTTGAGTTTTTTTTTTTAATCAGAAATCAAGAGTGGCACCTGGCATGCCATGTGTTTGCCTAACAATTCATGGCGGCTTATCCTTGCCCCAAAGAACAAAGCAGACAGGACCAACAGGATGTTAAAAAAAAAGTAATAAAATCCAAACACAGTCATCAGACTGCAAGTGATAGTTGGCCCAGGAGTGGCATATGGCTTCTCTTTCTCACAAGGTAGGAGATTATTGCTATAATGGGAGCACCAAACAAGAAAAGACAGAAACAGTAGGAAAGAAAGAGAGAGTAGAAATGGGGACAATAGGTAGAATAGGTGATTAGAAAGGAGGAGGAAAGTGATCTGAGGAGAGAGGGAGAAGCATGCTGTGGGAGGTAGCAAAGTAGTTTCCCAGTACAGAATATAAGTGTCCAGGATAAGAAACCTACTATTGGAAATGCAGGCAGAATCACTTCCCTAACATTCCCCATTGATGCTGATGAAAGTGCCACTGTCTTTTGGGACTGGATCTTATTTGGTGGCTAAACAAGGAGGGTCTTACCTTCAAAGTGGCTAGGCACTACTGTTTGCTTTTATCTCTACCAAAAGCAAACAGTCTGGCATGCAAGTGTATCCTGGTAGTTCTGCATGGGTGCAGTCAGCCAAATTCAGGCCCCTTGTTATTTTTCTCTTTTTATCTCTTGTAGTTATATGCAAGCCACAAAGGATTCACTTTACTAAGAAAGAAACAAGTGGTTTATTCTAAATTTCCCACAGGTAGCTTTTATATGTCTGTTTTTTTTCTTGCATACCTGGATACTTCCCAGATCCCTCAGCTGTAATGGTTGCAGGTGTGTCATGTTCAGATTTCTCTGATGCAGCTGCTGGCAATAACATACTATTGGGCATCATGACATCTGGTACAGGAACCTTTGAAAACCAAGAACACAGTATTATTACAGGAAAAGTCCCTCTATTTTATACTATACAGCACTATGGAATAATTCAAAAGATCCACCATATCTGGATCAAAGACTGCTGGTACCAAATGAAAAACTTGATTCAGTCCTTGAAAATGATTTCTGACAAAATACAAATCCAGAGCATCTGGTGTCCCTTGGTGGACAGTCTACTCAAAATAAGGTGATGCTATAAAGCTGCATACACTCAATACTCCATTGGTCTCAGTGTCACCACAAAGAAGGTTTTGGCTATGTCAGGTTGCTCAGATTTATCAGAGGAATTTTGCTCAGACATTCTCCAAAGGCAGAGATCATGTTGAGATATGGTCACCAACCAGTTCTTGATAGAGGGCATTCCCACTTTGCTTCACCTGTATCATTTTTTTAAACAAATGCTGGACCTTCCATGGTCTTTGAAAGAAATTTGTAAATTTATTTCCATACAGAAATAGTAACTTACTCCCATTTAGAATGAGATGTTTATTTTCTTCTCTCCAATTGCCTATGTATCTTCTTCAGACAGCTTTACCTGTTGTGTTGTGCTTTTAAATTATAGACAGAAATCTTTGAAGCATGTACTTCTATGTGTCTGATAATTAAGTCAACATGAACATTTGCTCAACAGTTCATATTTCCCTTTTGCTTAGGTCTTTAAAGCATATTTGTACCTGAAATAATGGATTGTCTAGGGGTTCATACTAAGACTTAGCAGGTCTGGTTTCAAATTTCTGCACTGCCAGATTCTGTCTAAATAACCTTGGATAAATCAGTTCAGATTGTGCTGCAGCTCCTCGTCTCTAACATAAGGATAGCATTTCCTTACTTCATACAGAGGCAACAAGAATATCCATATGAGAGAATTTTGAGTGGTAAATTAGTATGATAGTGGAAGATACATACATTACTATGTATGAGTAGAAACATGTTTTTCTTTTCCACTTTAACAGTTAAAACATATTTCAAACACTTACCAGGATATAAAAAAATTATATATATGCATGTATGTATGCATATCAATTGCCTATTGGAACAGATATTCTAGTTATATAAGAAGCCCTGGGCTTAGTATATTTGTAATTTAAACCTGGCATTAATAGCATTCTTTCAGAGGACTAGTGATTCTGAGTTTAGCTGGGAGAGAGGGAATTTAAAAAAAAAAAGGTGGTGTAGACTCTAAATGTTCCAGAGAAGAAAAATTTGTTATAAATGGTATTTATTTTGTCATCAGAGAGTTCAGATATGGTCATATCTGTGTTAGCAACTACAACAGTTTAAATGATGCAGATTATTTTGAAATCTGTTTCTCACTCTTTTTTTTTTTCCTTTTTTCCTCTCAGAAACAGTGAGATAACTCCCCAGCACTTGGAGAGGAGAGACTTCAAAGCTGCCCCATCATCAACATAGAGGGAATCATGGAGAACTTGAGAAGAAAGCTAATATTGCTCAATGGGGAAGAGGGGAGGTTCATATTTTTCCAGTTTCCTAAAAGAGTCTGGGAAAGTTAAATTTCTACTGCATTTTCCTTGTGGTGGGCCAAAATTACATGGTTTGACAGAGTTATACTGAGTAGAAATCCAAGGAAAAGAAAAGAAGAATCCCCAATTATGTATTTGCTCATTTTTGCACAAGGAACCCCATACCTTCAGGCAAGAGCTCTTTCAATGCTTTCTTATTATTTTGCTGCTTTACTTGGAAATGGGGTTGTACGTTTACAACCACAGCCATATAAATGAAGTAGTTGTCTACGGAGACAGGACTAAATCCTTAAGAAGGTCAATCCCTGAGATTTCCAAATGCATTTCCTTCTAAAAAGGCACGACAACCAGAATCAGGGTGTCTTAGGAGATCTGTTTTCTAACTGAGTCTATGCTGTAATAATACATATATTCTAACCTGATTGCATCTTTAGTGTTGTTTTGAATGGTGCTTAGTCAATATTTTCACAGAAATTTATTATTTTGACATGGTTTGTATGATGTCAAATTGTACAGTGAAGAACAGGATTCTTCTGGTGAGGCTGGAATGGCATTCATCTTCCAAATAGAGACTGCTGGTTATAGCATTCCTCCCAGTCATCGGGAAGCCAGTTCAAGTCCCTTTTTGATCCAGGGTAGGTATTTGAAATCAAATATTCTGTATCTTTAAGAACTCACCTAACTGGACTGCTACCTATTCTTGTACTTGCCTTTCTGTTTCAGATTCACTTTTTAGTCACAAAAAAACTAAATAGTCTTTTGTGCAGAGGCAGAAAGTAAGAAATAGGACATTCTGTACAATAATATAATTGTGTTCTTAATTAGCATTACTAGTGATATTTCATATAACATAATGCAAGTACAGCCCAGATATATACAGGAATCCTTCTACATTTGGGAACTACATTCTGCAGGGAATTCCTTTTTCTTTACAAACAGAAGTCAAAATACCTCTGAGACCTGTATATTATTAGACACGATTTACAGGTGTGCACTTAGAGACATGGACAGGCTTGGCTTTTCCAAGGTTACCATCAATGAGGAACTGCAGGTTTTTCATCTTTGAAATCCACCTTCAGTCATTTTTCCAAGGGATATCAGTCACTGTGTGAGCTGGCAACAGAACCTGAGAGTCCTGACCCACTCCCCCCTCAGGCTACCTGAATACTATGTCACAAAATACACATTGCCCAGAGGCCCAAGTACATTTCTATAGCATGTGTGATAGAACTCTTGGAACACTTACTGTCATGAGCAGTTTCTCCACACAGTCGGGGGACACACTGTGCAAATGGGTCAAATGAAGTTGGAGATGCATTTTGTTGCTGAGGACATCCTGGCAGAGGGGGCAGCAGATAACAGGTTGCATTGAATGCTGCGACAGGACATGCATCTGGATACGGTTTGGGTCCCTACTATTGTAGTTACAATAAGGACATTGATAGAACTGAAAAAAAAAAAAATCAAATTAAGATGCAGGCTATTAGTCAGTGTGCTTTTTATAACTTGCTGATATTGCTATTTTAACAGCATATCATCTCCTTTTCATTCTTGAGTCATTTGAAAGAGTTCTAGAATGAAATTAAACTGTTACATTTTCTTTTACCTGTTCATGACAAAATTTATTGTCCTCTGGAGGTTTTGATTTTTTAGCTCCACCATCCTCTTCTTTCGCCAGAAGAATCTGTTGTGCCCCTACCACAGTGTTTGCTTTTGGTTCCTTCTCTGGTGTGACTATTCCTGTTCCGAAAACACAATTTTTAAGAAATGTTTTAAACTTTAAAGTATCCTGAGCTACAAAAAGGGTGCGATTCCAAAGATCTGTATTGTCTTTAAGAGTCCTTTATTTTAAGTTCTAGAAAAAAAATCTAGTTGAATAAAACAACTCTGGTATGCACAAAGGTGAAAACACACTTTTGTCCTTGATGGAGACCCTATAAAAACATTTAAAAATGGACTTTTCTCTGCTGTTTAGATAACCTTAGGTTGCCTTTAAAGATTAATCAATAAAATTCTCTCTTTAGCAGCTCAGTAGGAGTTTCTGTATTACATAAAAACAATCAGCTTTTGCTTAAAATTCTTGGTTTCCAAAATAATTAATTTGCTGCTGTTTAACTACCCTCTCTCTTTTCTAACCTGTCTGGGCAATATGATTATTGTGTTGTTTTGATAACTCCTCCCTGGTTACAATTCTGAAGCTAAATATACTGGGGCTTTAAAAGAAATACTGTGGAGAACAGGATTTCAGAACTAAATATTAATTATATACAAAAATCAGTCATTTGGGATTGCCTTAGGTGTTTACACTGTGATTTTTTATAGTCTGGCATTTGTGATCAGAATGTAATTGTTTTCTATAGATAGTTATTAAGTATTAAATACTATATTTAATATTATGCCCGAACTACTGTGTAATGTGGCCCAGCCTTGCACACATCAAAGAAAAGAGTGCAATTCTAATTTCGCAGTCATCAGAAAATTCTTTCCAGCGTCAATTTGCCAGATAATCTCTTCTGCTAGGCTGGATATTACAAGAGCATTGGGTAGGCATGTCACATACATCTCATGACAAACACAAAACCTCATTTACCGACCATTCCAATCTCATCATAGTGCGGCATCATCTGACCTTTTTTTCTGCTGTTTATTATGAGTATTTCTAATTTTAACTTTCAATTTTCACCATCTTCCAGTCAATTTGCAACTAAATTATTTCCAGGGTGAGGACACTATCACTGGACACTGGGTGCAAATACATCTTGAAATGCAATGAAGCTAAACCATTGATTGCTATCAGACCCAACGTAAATATATAGTCCAAGGGTAATCTGATTGTATGCTGTGCATGAAGATTTATCTTGATTTTTTTCAATCCACATAAGGTTCATATAAATGAACAAATTGCACCTCATTGCACAATAACCTAGGATTAATTTAAAAATAAGGTCATGGATGTTTTGGCAACAAAGTAAACATGAACAAAGAAAATACTTGTGGTTTTCTGTAGACAAACCAATAACTTTTTATTATGATCATTTTCATATAGACTGTGCAATATTTGATATTACAAGAGCAACATTAAAGAGGAATAAAATAAAAGAATAGTTTTCAAGGTAACTACCAAAGCCTCATGGCACAATAATATGCAATTCAAAACTGAGTAATACGGGGGCGTTTTCTGAAGGCTCTTTTTTAAAAAAAAACCATAGACACATTTTATGACATATCTAAACGGTGATTTCCCCACACATTGTTTTTCACTCCTAAGTTCCTGGTTATTTCTTTTGGTGTAATTTAGCCCCCTAATTTTTGCATGTTCTTGATCAAATTAAAGTTTATTCCTGCTATATTTCCTTACCTTAATGACCAATTCGTCAACATCAGTGTAATATCTGAACAAGTCACCTTCTGGAGCCCCACTGAATTTTTACACTCTCAGGAACAGATCCTGGAGGCCTCATTTACACTGCATTATCAGTGCTGTGCTGATGACCTGAAGGACTCGCTAAGCTTAAAGGCAGAAACTACATGATGCAATCACATAAGGCACTATTATATTACTCACTTTGGTTTATAACAATACAGTACTCCCTGGCCTGTATTTACTTGGCTATACACCATCATTGTTTAAATGTCTTATCTGTGAGAATTATGGAAAGTAAAAAAGCGGCATACTATATTAACAGAGAAAGGTTGCTTCTCAGATTTTAGAAGGACAGGTTCAAATTATTAATCTCTCTTCATTTCCAACTGTCAAAAAAGTCTAACAGTCAACTACTGTTTCTTACCTTTATCACATATCACTTTTAAAATGTCTGTTTTTTTAAAGACAAATGAACCAGAATCTCAGCTGTGTGAGTGGACACTGTTACACAAGAAGCTGTTTTAAAAAAACAAAATAAAACAATTCTGCCTTCCCTTATGATTCCCCTCATCATGCTAGATTGTTCTCAACAGGTTGCTACAGAAACTAGGATCCAAATTCTGCTCAAAAATTCACTTGTGAGATTACATTTAGCTGTGTTTTGGCAGTGGTATTTACTGTTAGTGAAATTTAGCTCAGAGTGCACTCTGTGTGCGCCTGAGCACACACAAGGTTAATGTTACACATCATCTTCCACCACAGGATGGAATAACTTAATTACTTCAAAGGGTCTATAATAATCAGGAAACACATAGCTCTTATTTCTGTAAAAACATGGAGGTTTTTTTGGTTAAATTTTCTTTTGCGGTTAATATAATAAAAGCGTAGAGTTATAAAACACTGTGCTGGGGTCAATAAATGCATAACAAAGCATAGGGTTTTACTATGTTTACTATTATATTTATATAAACTGTCAAAATTTACAGAGGCTTTGTTGTTTCTGTTGTTATTGCTCTGGATTCATTCAACCCCAAGCATTGTTACTTCTTAAATGACCAAAGTTACATCTGGTCTGTAGTAAAGTAACCAAGTCCATAACTTATGGTGAGCTTTGGAAAAAAAAAAAAAAAAAAAAAAAAAAAAGAAAAAAAACAAAGAAAAAAAAGGGGGAGAGTAGATTCTTCCTTCTGGCATGAGGACACCACTTTCCTCAGCACATGGTGAGGACCAAGCCTCCAAGCCAGAGTATACATGCCAAGAACAAAGGAAATCGGCTGCTTACACAATGGTCCATCTAGTACAACTCAGTGCCTCATCTTGCTATATCAATTTTCTGCTTTCTATGTTGAATTCACTGTTTTAAGGAGCTTCCTGTAGTGAGGTTGAACAAAGTTATGGTCTTATAAGAAGGGTATTGAAGGGGGAGAGAAAGAACAGAGAAAACATTATGGTCCTGAGCATGCTGTATGGCACTGTTTATACAGCTAGATGTTCCACTGGCATGCTGTTCTTACTAGACAGTTGTAGGAAAAGACTAAATCCAGTTTTAAATGTTCACTTTTTATACTTGAGACACATTACTTGTTGGGGGGGTTTTCCTAGTTGTGAAACACAACTGTAATTCATTTTATAATATAAAATACACAGCATTATTTTACACAAAAAATGTACTTTCAATTGATTTATCTCAAAAAATAAGTTTAATTATAAATAAGTGCCATGAAATAGAGTAGTCAATGATTGCCTGTCAGTTACAGAATTATTTAACTTGTGTAAGATTGGTAATATAAAAATGATATAATTCACTGCAATTCAGATGTCATCACCTTCATAACATTTGTTTGTGTGACTAGCAAGAAGCAGAAAGTTAATAAAATACATATACTAGTGAAAAAAAAAAATCCCAGAAAAGCCATAATCAAAATCCTGTTTTCTCATTTATGAATCTATGTTTTTGATAAAGATTGCATAATTTAAGACTTCTGACACATCAGATGATGTTATTCAGTCTCAAAATAATTCTAAAATTATAATTACTGGTAGAGTATTCTTTCTAATTAGAGTAGAATGAAAGGATAATTTTCATTGCAATAATGAAGGTTAATTTCCATCCTTCCTCATGTTTACTACCTTATTAAAAAGTGCTCCCCTTAGCCATGGCATAGACATATTACATTTTCAATGCAAATGTATTAATCTGGATAAATTCCATATTAATTCTTGCACTGCATAGAGCTGTAATTTGGATTATAATGAATCTAAAGTGGCACTAGATTTAAATGACAATATAAATGAGGCATTAGTAGGCTTTTCTATTCTGAATGAATATTCAACAAATAAAACTTTCATATTGCCAAGTCTCATTTTGAAAGCTCTACTCCTTGAGATAAGGTAAGCAATACAGCACAACAGCTTACACAAACATATTGTTACTAAATACATGTTAATCCTTTCTTGTCTAACGGATTCTATGCTAAAGAGGGGTCACACCACTTTCCTGTCTAACTTGTTAGTATTGTGATTAATTTATTGGTTTTCCTGAGATTTCTTTGGCAAGACTTGCAACACTCAATTCATAAGAAAGACCAAATTAACATTCAATTATACATAAGAAGTTACACAGTCATTAAAAATACTTGTCAGCTGAGTGAAAATTAAGATGATGGTATGAATGTTACATATGCAGAATTAATTTAAATTAGGAAAATAAAAGTTTCTAAAAGATTTAGGATTGTACAGCACAAATTATTTTCTTCAAAACACAAAGGCAATCATGTATTTCAACCCTTGTTTTTATATGAATCTTACTGCAAAGTTATTTGTGCAATTGCTGGCACGGGAATGCAGAACAATTATGTTGGGTTTTTGTAGTGCACCCAGTAGGCATCTCGATATAGGTTTGTCCTAATTAAACTTGGCCCTTATGAGTGGCTAATCCTGAAGGAATTTTGAGAATTCCCCTTCAGTATTTTTTCTAGATTCCTTTCTTTTTTTTTTCTTTTTTTTTTTCTGAAGCTTTAATACCATATTCTGTGTTGAACAACTATAAATGGACCTGCCTAAGAAAAAAAGAGGACTGATAAACTCCCTGAAGCAGTTCACAGTGTCCTCTAGACAGAGTATGGTAGGATATGCAGGCTGCTGATGGCTGTCACCCCTCTCCTGGTTGAGTGTCCAGGACAGCCCCTCATGAGACTGCTCAGGAGGACCTATGCCCGTCTGGGAGCATGGCTTTACTGCACTCCAGTTTTTCCCAAGTCAGCCAGCCAGCCAAGGGGGATATATATTTTAAACCACAACACAGTTTCTTGCTCAACATCATTCTTGTCATCATCAGCCTTTCTTCAGTCTCTTGATCTTAAAAAATAAAGCAACTGAAGAGCAGCTGCGGTTGTAAACTGTGATGGTTACTGACCTTAGCATGTCAACAAGCAAACTTAAAGAAAGCTTTAATCTTTAAGTCAGTCTTCTGAATTGTTTCAGCATAGAAAGGACCATCTATATATTTTTTTCTTTTAATAAATCCAAAAATATTTCATATGTAAAGAGGAAATTACAGGATGAGAGAATTTGGATGTGAAGAAACTCAGACATAAAATGATATTTTCTCTACAAGTATATGTCTTTACAGAGAATACCTCCTTTGTATGCTGCTGTCATTGGCATACAAGGAGAAGATATATGACTACCTGAAACTAATAATCTTCAACCTGTTTCAGCACTTCTTCTGCTTCAGTGAATCCAACATAATGTAACTAGGAATAGCGTGCGGCAAAGTAGCCAATGTAATGTTCACTGTGACCATAGATTTCCATCTCATACATAAAAAGCATGGATGAAGTCACATATTTGCCAAATCAAACACAGAAAAAGCCTTGGGTATCTACACCAGATGCTGGCCCTGGGTTTGTTTGTGCACAAGTAAATGTCATGACACAGGGGTTTTGTTTTCAAAGACAGTAGCTTTCATTACTGGGCTTTGTCTATTCCAGGAGATCAAAATTACCCAAACTATAATCCGTTTTCAATGATATTTCCTCTTTCTTAGGCTGAATCATCTGTAAACTTTTTCACTGGATTTTGTGTATTTTTTCAAAAATGCCTCAAATAAATGCCCAGGAAGAGGCCAGATTCTTGGGAGTATGTGATCAGAGAGCAAAAGCAAAACATAATAATAATAAAAAGCCCCATATTCTTTGGGTTAAAAGGGGGGCAAAACCTGATTGAACAAAAAATTCAAGTGGTACCTAATCCTATGCTTATGAAAAATTAATATACCATCAGAGAAATCACAAGTACAGCTAAGATTAATGAAAGGCGCTTAAAAAATTACAAGCACACAAACTGATTTGATTAAAAAATAATCTCACTGGTCGTCCTGTAATATTCTTCAACTTATCCGCATCTACCCTGTCAGATGGTTATGATTAAAAATAGGTCAATGGGAGGCTACTGATAGAAATCACATGTAAAATGCACATGCAATGAATAGTAGTGGGATTGTCCAGACAGTTTGAAATGAAAGAGCATTTCGTAAGTTAAAAAAGGGGGAAAACAATATTTTAGCATCTTACCAGAGTCTTTACTAGATTTTTTGCCTTCACTATTGTCTCTCTCACTTGAGTCTTTATCATCAGCCACAGCCAGTGATGTACTTTTAGCAGTCCCTTCTGTATCTTCACCTTGTTCTTCTGTAGATAAGCACAGAAAAAATCTTAGAAAATGATCTCAGTGAACACTTAACAGCAGTTTAAAAATATGTCCTCTAATAAGAACAGCACTACCAGAGGGTAGCAGACAGGGGGAAAGAGGAGTGAGGGAAAGAAAAGGGAGCAAACAGCACTTGAAAGGATTTGGACATTAATTACAAATAATTTGCAACATTTCAGAATCTATCTGGAAAATCTGACTGTGTCTTTATCAGAGTACCCATTTTCCACCAGTGTGACAGATTTAAAGCCTGTCATTTCATATTCTTTTGATAGAAATGATATGTGTTAGAATACACGCGGATGCATGCACATACACACCGCATAGGCTGGAACAAAAGCAAGCACATGTAAAAATGCATCTTGGAGCCAAAAAAAATAAAGAAAAAAAAAAGGGGGGGGGAATTCAAATATAAATCCTATTAGTGCAGCAGTATCCCGCTAATTGCAGTAAGTAAGTATTAGGTATTAGGTACTGTATTAAATATAAACCTCTGGCTTTGTGGGAGAAGTCTTGAATTTTGTCTCCAGGGGGAGCCATTCAGGATAAATGATGCAACTTGGTATATGCTTTCTGAGGAAGCAGCATTACCCACACCTCACTTACGTGTTCACACCAGCTAGATTACATGGAAATCTTCACAGTAACTCAATCCCATTTAATTATTCGGTAAATTTTAGCTGTGCTGCTACTGGTGGATTAATCTGTTTATGCAGTTAGCTTCTATGCTGGGGCTGTGTAGCACTAATCCGTGAAAGGCCCACTGTTCCTTTCCATCCTGTGATCATTTGTCTCTCACTGTGCTGATGTCACATTTTAATGAATTTTTAGCAATCTGAGTAATGCCAGATAACCAGACTTGCAACTCCCTACAGCACAGCATGCTGTTTTCATTGCTGCACACAAAAAATAAAAATCATATTTCCCAGTTCAGGTAGGAATTATATAAATTAGAAGGTGAAGGTAAAATGGGATTCGAAGCACCAGGCTGCTCAATTTCATAAAATCTTTAATGACCATATAAATTAACCCTGGAAAGGCAAAAGGTCACAGACACGCATTTGCATACACTCTTCTATTCACTTTTGATAAGCAGAGCTTTTATGCAGGGAACATGATACAATTAACCCTTCAGGAACCATACAAAATGCAGCTACCGACATTTTAAGTGTCAAGCATTAACTGAAAATTACACACTGCATAAAATTTTCATTGTAAATGCTATAGTGATTGAAAGGGGAAATAGTGGCCCTCTTCGCACCCCATGTTTTATTAATAACATTCTGACAGCCGAATGAAATATCCTCTGTCATATGTAGCAGCTGAGCACAAAAAAATTGCTGCTTAGTGCCTTACTTGCCAGCCATGCACTGAAACTCTATGCCTAGGCAAACAACCCTCAGATCAATGTGGCAAACCTATCCAATTCTCAACTCTTTGCAAAACCTTTTGTAAATTGGGAGAGAAAATCACAGCTGCATTTTTGGAAACCAAACCAAAAAAAAAAAAAAAAAAAAGGGCAAACAAATCTCAAAGCACAGACCAATGTGATTTGCATTGACATTGAAATACAATAGGTTAGAACTAAGCATGCATGTCCACTTTTTGGAACAATACATGGAGAAAGATGGTCCCCTTCTCAAAGATAATGGCATATATATAAAAAAATTTCCATCAGAATGGACCTTCCCCCTCGTGCTGTTTTCACGCTCTCCCCCCTGTCGTCTCCTGCCCCCTCCCGTGATGATAGCTAATCAAACATGGTAGGCATCCCTGTCACAGCTGGAAGTGGGGCTGTGTTTGTCAGGGTGGCGGGGGTGCACAGTTCAGGATGCTGAGAGCCTGTGATCATGCCTGGCTCGGGCTGTGTTAATGCTGAGTGCACACACGAGGCTCTTATCCAGTGTCAGGGCCTGTGGCCTCACAGAGCCGATGGCAATCCCGTTTTGACTCATCCTTGGGAACGGATGCGTTGCTTCTTTTACTAGATTTACTGGCCCAATCCCCTTGGGCTGGAAAATGAAGTGTCAAAGTGCTACTGAGTGTCCTTATCTTGAGGGGACATAAAATTGTAAGGGCTATCGTGGAACACATTAATAAAACATTGTGTGTCAGGCAAAGAGAAAGAAAATTATGAAGCTACTAAAAGAAAAGCTACAGTATCATCTGGGTCTCATCAGACAATTTTTGCAGGGTGCACTCCTGTTTTTCTGGTATGTGTTTTAAGTGTGAGAGAAATTCCCAGACATGTTCTCCTATACATCATCGTGGTGTCTGACCTCAGCCTGACCCTGGCAACAGTTTGAGAAATCTGAATGTGAACAAAGACTCTGTGTCAGCAGCAGGGAGAGATTGTGGGATAGACTTTCCCCATCAACTTAATCGCAAACAGCAGTTCTGAGGCCATAACTTTACAGGGCTCCACCAAGCCGCAAACACATAACCTTTAGAGGTGAAACTGCCCCCTGCTCTCCACCCCCCTTCTGTGATTTTTCTCAGTCTTGTAGTGCTCCCTTTGATGTAGCAGGGCAATTAGCTCTAATGTTCAAGTACTGCAGACCTGTTTTATGGTTTGGAAGGTGAGAGCTGTTTATTACAGGTAGGCTCCTGGGGGCCATAAAGGCTTTGCAAATTTTTAATCATGCAAAAAACTAATCAAAATGTAACTTATACACACCATAAAAATTAATATCATTATTATACACAGTATAAATTGCCTGCCTTGGCTTTCAATGGCACTCACTTCTAGAAAATACATTTGGCATTCATTTCAGAAATATGTATGGCATTCACTTCAGAAATAAATTTCATAGACAGAAATGATAATACAACTTCTATTTTCCTTCAAAATTACAGAGAGGGTAAGCTTCACACTGTCATGACATTTAGCAAAAGGACAAGATGGAAACACAGCAACTCTTAACTTAAAAGTACCTGGCAAATTGCAAACAAAAATCCTTAAGACTGATCGTTAGAACAGATATTGAGCATATGTAACAGTGTGCTATCAAAGACACTACATACATATGCCAAGATGCTACAACCATCTCTTTTTAGTAACATTTTTGTTATTACTTCATGTGCTAACCAACAAGGATACTTATTCAGTTATAAAAATTTGATGGCCCCTGCTTAGAGACACAAAATTACTAATTATTATGTATCAACAAAATACAGTATGATGGTGCTACAGATTCCAGAGCAAGACCTAATGCTCTGTTTTAAATTTGCAAGAGTCCCGCCTATATACATTTACAAATGTCAGCTTTGAAAATGAATAGAACACCAGATTCAAATGTACTTTAATGGCACTAATAATACGTACTATTGCAATACGATACTTTATTCACACCTGGTTTTATTTTGTCCAAATGTTGAAATTTTCTTTTGATGTTGAATGTCTTGAATTTAGCCATTATCAACCTCTTTCCTCACAACTGACTTACAATTAAACACAAAAAAGAGGTTAGCGGTCTGCACTAAAGCAGGAAACTGGGAAAGTTAAGCTTCAGAGGCAATGTTAATCAGCTAATATTGTATATTATATATTCTACATCATATACTTTAATATGTTAATCTACACTCTCAGGCCCAATTCCATACTGATTTTATGCAGGGAGACCCTTATTACCTTCTTCAGCCCAACGAAGTCAACATGTGTGATGATTTCAATTGCAAAATCCAGGCCTCAGCTAAAGTTGAATAGCAGATACCAGCAACAAAATTAGATAAATAGTCATATACAGCTACAAATAAAGAAATAAATGCATCCACCATAACCAAGGGAAGGGTTAGAGTTACAATAGTATTTTTTTACATAAAATACTGAAAAATGAAAGTAAGACATATCCAAGGTGAAAAACTGAAACAATCTTCTCTCCTTTATTTAAATGCATTATAGTAATCACAGAGGCATATAAAGAACCGTTCCCTGCATTTTATATGAGAAGTTTCTCTACTGATATGCAGCTTTGGGAATCTGTCTTCAAGCCTATTTAAGAAACGTATTATATTCAAGGGTTGATTTTGTTTGGGTTTTTTGATTTTTGTTTTTGGGGTGTTTTGGGGCAGGTTTTGGTTTTGGTTTTTTGTTTGGTTGGTTTTTGTTTGGTTTTTTAAAACTGATAAATCAACAATCAATAGTTCTTGTTTTGGTTCTAGATTTTGTTGTTACTGGTATCCGTTTTACCCTCTCCAAATTGCAAGTAATTTCCTAAATAAAGTTGATCTACTAGTTGCGGGTGAGTAATCGTTGTTACGAGAGAGAAAGCAAGTTTAAGCAAGTGTTTGTGGCTGAGGGCCGGATGGATGGAGAAAGAATAAATCAATCAACTAAAGTAGTAAGTAAGTAAATATGAAACGAGAGAGTTAAAAATATAATTGAGAGTTTGCTACTCAGTATGCTCAATAAATAGCTGAATCAAAGGTACCTGTAAGTATTCAGTACAGGTGTGTTTCAGGTTCAACTGGTAGTGAATGGCTTATTGAGATTAACTGTGGGGATGCAACAGTAACCACTAGCAAAGGATAATGGAAGGGTAGACTGGAGGAACAACAATAAAGGAAAGCAAAGAAAAACCCACTGAGTATGCAAGAGAAGAAAAAATGAACTAAAAGTAGGTCTGGTGGACTTACTTCTGGGTTATCCCAGTTACACTACTTCGTTGAGAAATTCTTCCTGACTTCTGGATTGCCAGTTATTCACCCAGATATTCCTGAAAGTCCTATATTCTGGCTAGTCTTGCAGAGCATGAGGCAGGATCATGATGCCTCACTCAGGATCTTGACTGCATCCTCTCATGGTCGTATTTCACCTTCAAATAGGATTTCTAATTTCTCCTTCAGGGACTCAAGGGGAATAACGGCACCAACCTGTTACTAGCTGTTTCTAATCACTGTGTTATATTTAAAACTATAGCTGCTAAAAGGCCAAAGTTCCAACAAACAAGCCTATAAAGTGATGATGGTCAT
Source organism: Pezoporus flaviventris (assembly GCF_033815535.1). Lineage (NCBI taxonomy): Eukaryota > Metazoa > Chordata > Aves > Psittaciformes > Psittacidae > Pezoporus > Pezoporus flaviventris. The sequence continues at coordinate 30,612,690 of NW_026892555.1, forward strand.
ATTGACCAGAAAGTGCTAACCAGCAGTTAGTACCAAATTGTACCATTTGTTTTGTGGTGCACCATTTTAATTTTTATAGCAGTCTAAAGCTTACTTTCTTTGAGGTGAAACACATCACTGTGGCAGAGGAGGCCGACTGCAAAGCTGGCTGAACAGCATGGGCCATGGTGGCTCCTTCCGAAGGAGTGTCACAAATCACATCCACTTTATCCATCCACTCCACCCAGCAGCCAGCATCCCCAACTTGCCAAGCACAGCCTCACCCCTGGCTGCCAGAGAGAGGCAGCTCCCATCCATCCTACTTCTTTCTGCTTCTTAGCTTCTGAAAGTTAAAAAGACTCAATATCACCAGCCAGCCTGCCCAGCACTTTATTATTTCCTAATCTAGTTTTTTCTACTTCTTCTTTTCTTTTCTCTTTTTTCTTTTCTCTTTTCTTTTTTCTTTTCTTTTATTTTCTTTTCTTTTCTCTTTTCTTTTCTTTTCTTTTCTTTTCTCTTTTCTTTTCTTTTCCCTTTTCTTGTCTTTTCTCTTTTCTTTCTTTTCTTTTTTCTTTTTTTTCTTTTCTTTTCTTTGTTTTTCTTTTCTTTTCTTTTCTTTTTTCTTTTCTTTTCTTTTCTTTTTTTTCTTTTCTTTTTTCTTTTTTCTCCTTTTCTCTTCTCTTCTTTTCTCTTCTTTTCTCTTTTTTCCTTAACTTCTCTTTTCTCTTTCCTCTCTCTTTCCCTTCCCTTCCCTTCCCTCCCCTTCCCGTTTTTTCTTTTTCTTTTTTTTTAACCACAATCTACTTCCAGCAGCTGGAGAAGGAAAAGGAATGTTGTCCCCAGAAGTTTAGAGGGGTGGGGTGTCCTTTCCAGTCCGGCTGCTGAGCAAGCTCTCCCTCTCTCACTGCTGGCTGGGTTTGTCTGCCTTTGAGTACATCAAGAAAAAAAGCACATTTTACTCTAATAATGGTGTGAAATGTGGAGAAAAAAATGTTGGTAAGCTTATGCTGAGCCATACTGGTTTACCAGAAGATAGGAAAATCTCTGGTTTGTGTTTTTGTTGTTTTATTTCTACATTAATATTTTATCAAATACTTTTCAAGAAGCAAAAGAAGCATATGCTGACAAAACCACTAACAGGGAATGTCAGCTATTCAGAATGAAACTCAGCAATGTTTTCCAGATGTGATTGGAGATGTATGGTTAATCATTTATTATGCAAAAAGGGATACTTTTCTTACTTGGCCATCTCTAGAAAGGCACTGAAGCATGAATCTGTATTGAGAATAGTCGAACTTTTCCAAATGAGAGGTACTTGTTTTTTGGCTGCCATTATGGTTCATAGAAAATGCTGTTTCGCCTATCAGCATAAGGCTTGAAGAGCACTGGCATTGTGTACTTGAAGACTAATACATTTCCATGAAGGTTATTTAGAAAATAAAACTAAATCTCATTGTTAATTCTTATTCAGCATGCTGGATACACCCCGCCTAATTTCAGGCACTGCTCTAAGCTTCCTCTCTATTAAGGGAGAGGTATCTTCAGGGTACAACTTAATCTTTACTTAGGCTGAATTGTCCATTCGTCCCTGACTACAGAGGGATTTTAGAGTGAACTTTAATGTTTGGAGTGGAGACTTTTCACCTCAGCACTGCAGATAAATGATGGAAGTTAGGTGGATGAATCTAAGAGCCTGACCCAAATCTCAGAAAGTCAATCAGAATCTCCTCATGATCTTCAGTAGATTACTGGGTGTTCATTTCTAGCCTGTGCAGAAAAAAAGAAAACTACTGGATCTTCATAGTATCATTCACCATTTTTTATGCTTCTTGTTCAGCCTTGTTTTACTCTTCTGCATTGCTTTTCAGTCTGTGTGTTCAGTATACCTTCATAGACGAACACCTCTTCTGTGCCTGATTTCCTGCATTTTCCTACCTCCGACTGAGATTTCATGTAAGTGGTGAGACTGGCTCTCGCATTCAGTTTCCAGAATAATCCTTCAGAATGTATTTACAAAGAAATCCACAATGTTAATTAACAGCTCATTTAAAATGTCATTTAAATGACATATTTTATTAGTGACTCAGTTTTCAGGTTTCTCTTTGAAATACACTGTAAAATCCTTCTCATTTACCTTCCAGACTTTCTGAATTATTCACCTCTTTTTGGCTCACTAGCAGTATGTCTCTGAAATTATCTGTAAAGAATTCTGTTAATGCATATATTTCTCCTTTGTCTTTTGAGAATACTAGAGTAAAAGAATTTGTTTTCTTTGCCATGTCCTGAATATTTTGGATTGACTCTTTATCCTCTGGTGCTGAAGCAGGCCTGATGACTCTTCTGTAGCCTTTCTATTTCTGAGATATATTTACAATTCCTGTTCAGCTTTTGGAGGCACCTTTATGTATTTGCTCCTTTTAGCCAACCATTATGTTCAGTTTTATTAACATCACTTTGGCTTTATTTCCACTTTTGAGGATACATTTTTCTGACCTGAATTCTTGTACTATGTCTTGTCATGTAGCTAACTACAGCCCTCCAGATTTAAATATTCTTCTTTCTTGATGTTAAGCATCACAGGCAGAAGTAGGTGATCTATTTACATTGAAAAAAAAAAAATCCCTGAACATAAATACTTTCTGAATTTAAAAATAAAAAAATAACCCAAACCCACAAACTCCCATGCTTATATAATTTGTTGCTGGGGGTGTGTATTTGTGTGTGTGTGCGTTGTTTGGTTTGCTTGTTATCCACAATTTCCTGACAAATATTCCATGGGATTTATAGCCATTCATGGATGTTTTACAAACTTATTTGCCATAAATATCACTTATATCTTCAGAGTTCTAAAGTTTGGCTCCTTTATCATACACATATATGAAGAGACTTTTGCTTTTTTGGAATGACAACACAGGTGCTTTTAGCTTCCCATCCAACCCAGATCATAAAGGTTCAGTGATGTGTAAGAATCTTCACCAAGACTTCCACCACAAATACCTCTGAAAATCTCCTGTAAAAATGTGGTTTCCTGGCTCAGCTGTACCATACAAAATACAGTATACTGACACATGGTCAAACCCTCTATTGAGACAGTAGGAAAGGATAAAAGTCTGCTTATCAAAAATAGCAAAAGTAGTAAAAATTAATAGTATTTTCTGAACTCCTTGCTGTCTTCCCTTCTGCTTGTGTCTTCCCTTGCCTCCTCCAGTCCCAAACTGGAAAATCTGTGTAACAAACTTTTGTCATTACTCAAACATTTGTGGAATGTTCCTGACTTGTGTTATAGTATTTTAGTGTGTTTCGGATTCATAGCCATAACATAAGCACATCTCTCTCCTGCTCATCCACAGCAGTCTACAGGATCCTTTCAATTTCAGTGCTGTGCTTCAATACCTAAAGCTAGTCTTTTCTTGCTGCATTGTTTGAGATCAGGAATTACATATCCTGTTGATCACTCTGAGGCTTGAAACTGAAGTCCACTGACAAGTTTGCTGGAGATATTTGCATGGCATAACACTGGAGATGAGCAATATCAGTTGGTTCTTAGCATAATAATGGGTGACTCATACTGAGAGTAGGGTGCATATACAGATTTTCTGAATTCAAAAATGCCTGTTATATCTAGGGGTTCTCCCAGGGTCAAGTCAAGCATTTCAGACCGCCTAGTCTTGCTGTAAAGCTTTATCTATCACTGCAGCAGAATGGCATGGATAGCTTTATTTGTACCCATTTATCTTTTTACTAAACTAGTGCGCATCCTCCGTCTTTCATTTCCTCTTAAGTTTTTAATTCCCACTGTACAGTATACTACACTGCTTTTTACCTTTCCTATATGTTTGTGTCATTTGAATGTTCTTTCTCCCATACATAGTTTAAGTAACAAACTCTCACAAATTAATTTTCATTGTCAGCAATATAATTCTATCTCAGTGGAAGCAAAGGACATCCTTTGCCTATAGACTCCTTGCTCAGAATGCCTAATGAGCACAAATCTGCTCTGCCAATTTAGCTAAGAACTGAAATACCTTGTGAGGTGGCTCTGTTGATGGCACTGAAAATATTTCAGAGAAAGCTTCTGAACAAAACCTGAACTTAAAACTTAATGACTTTAGACAAATTAACAGCTTAATGTGGACTTCCCACCACACAAATGCCTTTTCGTTTGCTTATAACCAGTAAACTTTAAGTGCTTGGGCTGAAATTGGCTGCACTGATTGGATATCATTCCTGCAAGGAGGATATCATATGGGGGGGTTTTTTGTTTGTTGTTTTTTCCTCTTTTCTTTCTTTTTTTTTTGGGGGGGGGGGTGGGGGGGTGGTTCTTTTTTGGTGTTTATTTAAGCCAAAATTATTCATTTACTTATAGAAACAGGATTAGGACAAATATGGGATTTCTTTTATGTATGTATATGTTTTGGAAATCTTTACTGTTCCAGTGGTTTTAAACCTGAACCCAAAATTAAGCAGACAGGATGATATCTGGCATGTGCCAAATGAGATTAAATTGCCCAAATTCAGCCAAGCAATATAGACTTCAAAAATTCTAGTTACCCACACTCAGAAAAACTGCTTGTGTTGAAGAGCTGAAATTCTCCTAGGAATCCATAATCACTGAACACGCACTTCCCACAGTGCTGAGAGCTCACCAAAGCGCATATTCAGTCACATCCCACTGAGCCTCTACAGACCTCTTCACCCAGTTCCTATGTGTACTAAACAATGCACGTGCCATCCTCATAGGGGAACTGCAACTTAAATATGTCTTCTGAATTAATACAAATTCTCCTAGCAGCTCTCCAGTACAAGCAGACTGCAACTATGTTCCTACTACAGTGAAACTGAACTTTCCTTCCTTATCACCATTCTTTTGCTGCTGCCTGTCACTGTGCAGTGCAGTGGGAGCTGATCACTGCAGGAGAGCAAGAGCAGCATGTCCTTATGGGCTGGCAGGAGCAAAACAAGTATGGAAGGGAGATTATGCGGGCTAAGGAAAGAAGTGATGAGAGGTAAGCAGAATATGGTTTGAAGAAAAGAATGTGAAAGAACAACAGATGGGGAAGGGAGAAGAAAATTACATGGCAATTAGGATCAAATAAAAATAGGTAAAGGCAGGAGACTAGGACTAGAATCAGCAGTGTAACAAATTCCATCACCAAACTGGACTTCAAGAGACAGAGCTGGCTGGGATCAAAAGTACAAACCACTGCAATCTACTAAGCAAATGAGGCAAAGACATTGAGGCATGCTGAGTGGCTTGTTCAGGAATATTAAAGCTGGTAGTCAGCAGGGGTGGAAGAATGCATGGATGGAGAAGGAAGGGAGCTGAGGGCTGGCTAGAAATATAGAAAGGACATCTGAAGTATGAGCAGCAGAAGTAAATAAGAAAAATAGAGATCACTGGGAGGTGGGAAAAGTCATGTATAAAAACAGTGGGAGGACAGATGTGAAGAGGAAATGATAGGTGAATATAGCAATTACTAGGCAAAGAGGTTGGAAATTAATATAAGTGAAACATGGAGTCCTCCACTGCCCAAAATTAAATCCCTGATTTTTTTGTCTCAAAATTCTTCTTCTGGCTTACTGCACTACCCTTCACCAGTGCTTGTCCACAGACAGGACAAAAAACTTCTGCTACTCTCAGGTGGCTCATTAGCTCTAGTAAAAGGGATTTGTGTAGCAAATCCAAACCCACTGATATTTCACATGATTTCCAGTACAGTACTACATAGTAATTTTCTTTTGAGTTTTCAAGAAATAACCAGAGGGTTATAGATAAACAGCCCTCCAAAAACAAACAAAAAAAGAAACAAAAAAAAACCAAACATGTTTTGGAACTGTTAATAGTATCACAGAAGTAAAATACTTTAATATCTTAAAAAATACATCAAGGTAATTTGTGACACAATCTTCTATCCACCGATAAAGCTTTACCTTATGGGAAAGACTCTTTCTTGTCTTATTAGCTGCACAAAATTGTTGATACTTATTTAGTAAAAAGCTATTCAATATTTTGTTTCATTCTCATTATTTTATATAGAATCATAGAATTACAGAATAGTTAGGGTTGGAAAGGACCTTAAGATCATCAAGTTCCAACCCCCCTGCCATGGGCAGGGACACCTCACACTAAACCATGTCACCCAAGGCTCTGTCCAACCCGGCCTTGAACACCCCCCCCGGGATGGAGCAGATGGAGCATTCACACCTTCCTTAGGCAACCCATTCCAGTGCCTCACCACCCGCACAGTAAAGAACTTCTTCCTTATATACAATCTAAAATACCCCTGTTTAAGTTTTAACCCATTACCTCTGTCCTGTCACTACAGTTTCTAATGAGCAGTCCCTTCTTCAGGTACTGGAAGGCTGCTATGAAGTCTCCACGCAGACTTCTCTTCTCCAGGCTGAACAGCCCCAACTTTCTCAGCCTTTCTTCATACGGGAGGTGCTGCAGTCCCCTGATCATCCTCGTGGCTCTCCTCTGGACTTGTTCCTACAGTTCCATGTCCTTTTTATGTTGAGGACACCAGAACTGCACACAATACTCCAGGTGAGGTCTCACAAGAGCAGAGTATAGGAGCAGGATCACCTCCTTTGACTTGCTGGTCACACTCCTCTTGATGCAGCCCAGGATACAGTTGGCTTTCTGGGCTGCAAGCGCACACAGCTGGCTCATGTTACCAACACCCCAAGTCCTTCGTAAGGGGCCACATGTTTTATTTACTACATGTCTTCAATCCTTTCTGAAAGCCAAATTATTCATTTCATTATTGACTTTTTATTGCTGCACAAACATTAATGAATTTGTCTTCATTGTGCCCTAAGAGATGAGTAGGCAATTCTGCAATTTCTGAAAGGGGAGGCATACAGAAATTGAGGTTAAAAAAGCCTACTAACTTGGAGAAATCAGTTTGATACAGATGGGACCTGATTTTTTCTAAGTACATAGCAGCATATAGCACTTAATATGCTCAAAGCACAGCACTGATTGCTTTCATTTGCAGCTCTGTGTGTTCAGCACTTATTTAACACTATAGTACAGCCTCAAATCAAGCACTCAGAAAAGGCCATACAGTCAGTGAGCTCCTATGAAAAGTCTGGGTAAGGTGACCTGCTTTGGATAAAAAAATGGGTTCTCTCTAGCAGAGATAGATATGGAAACAAATTCTTCAGTTGTCTTAAGCATACCCTATTATTTCTCTTCCTGGCATCCCCAGCCTCTTTCACAAAAAATGAGAAATTTCTGAATTTCTCAGCAAGCACAGCAAGGCTTTAAATATAGTTTCTGCCATCCCTGCACAGCACTGATTCATCCATAACCTCATGCAACACCAGCCTGTGAACTCAGGAAGGCAAGGGGGAAAGGCTATGTGACCATGTAATTACAAACCATTATCTCCGTGCATATACACCTGATGCTGAATTAAGGCAATACAGTGTATATTAGTCCTTGATTGTGAAAGTGGCTTTTCAGAGAGGCAGAAGCAGACCACCTCTACTATATCTATATATTAACATCCCCTTTTTCTTGTGCAGGCATATAAGATCTGCAAGCAGTATATACTTACAGATGTTGTTATCTAAACATGTAACATACCTGTAACATATAAAGTCATTAAATGTATAAGGGTAGACTGTAAGATAAAGATATTCCGGCACAAATCAGGCTGAATTTCAAGGAGGTGGTGTGAATAAAACCTCACATAGAAATGTAACAATTTACTAATTCACTTTACCATATTAGACCCATTCTTAGATAATTTAGGAATAGGATTTAGGAATTTAGGAATAGTGCACTAACTAGCAACTATTATAGTAAGTGTAGAGTGTCTTCTTTTTATTCCATGTATAGGCATATATCTGTGCCTTGTTTTGATGAAATTCAATAATTTTATTGGACTTTGCAAACAGTGGTTTCAGACATGCACTAGCCAATGCATACATGTTGTAATTACAAAAAATACTGCAGCTTCTCTTCTGATGGAAAGAGACAAGGAAAGATGAGACACAATTACAGTTGAGCAGATGTGGTATGCTTGTGAAAATTATTGTTTTCTTTTTGAAACAAGATGTTTTGGTCATTTCAGCATAAATTAGCTCCACAGTTATCACTATGTTAAAGAATGAAGAAAAAAATTAAAAAAAAGGGACTTTGTAAAATATTGACATAGATTGGCTTTGTTTGAGTGAGGGTACTCCCAGAAGTTCAGAATTTCAGATGTCATGCTACAGAAAAATAGGCATAATGGAACACACAATGCTTGATTTTCAGAAGTGCTGAGTTTTATCTCAACACCCATAAAATGAAAGCAGAGCAGTTTCAAGATTCTACATAATCTCAGAAAAATTAGCAAAACCCCATACATAGGGCACAGAGGATTTTTATCAGTGCAAAATAGACGGTCAGCACCTGGCCTTTAAGCAGATTTTATAGTCCTCATAAAACATATATTCCCCACGCACACTAACCTACAAATACATTTGAGAAAGTTCCATTCATTTCAAATTGTGTTCACAAAAGCATGTGTGCTGGGCTTTGAGGTCTGGGGATTATAATAGCCACTCTTTTATAGCCGTATTTCACTTGAAAAGTGGAACATGATGTGAAATAAGCAGCAAATAACTTCCACAATCAGAAAAAAACCCACAACCAAACAACCAAAACTATGAAGTTGCCTATTATAAAAGCAAGATTAATTTAGGCACCTTCATAAATAAAAGAAAGGAAAAATCTGCTGCTTACTGTATAGTTAATCCACACATCTTTAAAGACTTCTATTTTTAGTCTCAAGCAGCATTTGAGCATACAATGTTGAGTTCTTTCGAAGAGGTGGGCAAAAGATCTTGATTCATTTAATTTTTTTAAAATCTTCTAAGAATTTTTTTTTTTTTAAAGTAAATTCTGTTAAAATTACCTAACTGTATTTTATGCACAGTCCTAGTTGGCTACCTTTATTTTCCTGATCTGTCCAGTCAGTCAGATCTGCTTAGGTGGGGATACATGAAATACTGCACAAGCATTTTAGATAACTGTGAGGATGCAAGATGAAGCTATTAGCGCAGGCACCATGTTTTTCTTCCTAAAGCCCCTCAAAAACAAAGAAGCTTGGTACTCAAAAGAAACTTGGGCAGGGATCCTCTTTCTTTCCTGTGTGTACAGCATATTTATCTGCTTGCTACTCATAAAACCTTTTAAAATGTATTTCATAGCTAAGAAGAAGTGCTCCAGTTCAACTCATCGCAGAAACTAGATTCAAGGCTGTTTGCCCACTGTATTTTTAACAGACTCTGTCTCACAAGAGCAGGCTGGGGAACCAAGAAGTGAGTCTCCTCAGAATTTGTTGTGGAGATGAAATAGGGCATTACTTATTTAGTATGAACACTATTTGGGCAGGAATTTGTCATCAGGCTGTAATTTTTATTCATCCAGATGCTTTGCTAAAGTTCATACATCTGGTTAGACCAGCACACTTGACATACTCAATACCAGCATCAGCACAGATAAACATACTGGGTACAATCTAAAAATGATGAGGAAAGAGGAAGAGACTTCAGCCAAGGTTTTTCTGAGTTCGTTTCTATTTTGGACTGTGACAATGAGGTGACATTCTTCACTGATGCCATCATGCACGGAATACAATTTGTCAGACTAACAAATGCCATGTTTAAGCTGACAGCTAAGAGGGACCATATGTACATTTCTGTTATCTCTAGAGGATGTCAGCCTGGCAGGATAACTAAGGTTAAATTGCTTGCATGGCCTGTGCCGCTTCCAAGATCTATGCATACAAGTATGAAACACTGCTTTTGAATACCACCTCACAAAGCTGATAAAAAGTTGAACTTCATTTTGTTTATATATATATATATACCTATACAGATAAAGAAGAATTAATTGAAAAAATTGACTTCAACAGAAACTGTGAACACAAGGAATCAGAAGTATAAAACTTTTTACTTGGTCCTAACTAGGGAAGTTAGATGCTTCAATACGAAAAGAAAGAACTAGCTGAACACTGGAACACATCAGTCATGGGATTAAATAAAACCATTTTGCATCACTGGGATAAGAAAATTCAGGTATCAATTTAAAAAAAAACCTAGTTGTTATCTTCATTTAACTAAGACTTTTTAAGTCAATTTTTGAAACAGAAAAAAAAAACAACCCTATTCCAACAGTGTTTTGTGAGCTATTACAAGCCCATACATGCTGCCTTTCCAAATAAAACAAAACCAGGACTGGTCTGAAGGTACATCTGGGGGCCTGCAGTATATTTCAGCTTTCTGAAAAAAACAGCTACCATACCTTAAAGAGAATCAAGCTGAAAATGGAATCTGATTCAACTGTCTTCTTTGCAAGTTAGTTATTGAAAATCGTGTAAGAAATATCACTTGAGACTACTGTAAACTCAACAAAACTAAGTTTGAACTCAACCCCTAGTTTTTAATGGGAAAAAAAAAATCACGGGTGAAAGTAAAATTGCTAAATACTTAAAAGACAGCACACAGGTTCATCTGTTTTCAATGAATTGCTTTCTGATGCAGTTGCTGACTGAACTCTAATGAAGACTTCTTTCATATATTCCTGCATTCAAAATTGAAAAGTTTTCACAGAAAATTGTTTTCAGTCCTACTTCTGTCATTCATTCATGGCAAAATAATGGCCCTCTACTGGAAGTCAAGCCCTGCTGCTTAGCCTTTAACTACCAAAGTCAGAGGGTGCTTCTGCGAGCTAAGTTATAGATGTGCATTACTGCTGGCAACATGGAAGATGTGTCTTGTTACAGAAATGTATGAAGAGTCCTCAGTTTTTGGAACTTTTATTAAAAGTCTCATGATGGTTTATGCAACAGAATTATGCAAGTGTGTGAACTTTCACTTGATAATAAAGCAGAATAAGATACTGTCATAATTGTGTGGAGAACAGAAGAGGAAGAAACAATCCGAAAACCAATATCACCATTTCTAAATGCTTAAGCAAAAAGAAAGCCTAAAACTCAAACACAAATGTGTTATAATCAACTTGCAGTTATCAAGGGTACTACAGATGTGGGATTACTTAAATAAGGCAAAACTATATGTAAACTACACTATAAGAACACATTTAGTATGCTTTTGAAGTAATTCACTTGCTTTCACTTGTAAACAGCTACCTATGGAAAGAAGGAACAGCATTAAATTGCAGTGAGCAGAGCAGGCCTGATAGAGCAATATTTATTTTGTGTCATGTATTCTGCAGCTATGGGCAGCACCAGTGGTGTGGGCAGCAGATAGTCTCCGGTTGAGCCACAGCCCAGGTAATCTATTCACAGATAATTCAAATTTGACTGCTTTATAAATCTCAGGAATATTAATACAGTCTCATGACTGTTGAGTTATGGAGTTGAAAATACTACAAACTGTCAAAAAATACAAGCCACTCTCCAAAAGCCTTCCCCCAATTAAATTCCCTTGGCTGTAACTTAGAAAAACTGTAACCCTTGTAAAAAACTTTTCACTGAATGCCTCCACCTATGTTTGTTTCCCTCCAGCTGCAAGCCTATGAAGGCTAGCAGTTGAGAAGTGAAGAATTTGTGAAATTTGATAATTGGGTTAATGACAATAATAAAAAGAAACCCTTGAAAAATTGAGGACAAAAAATCTTTTATTGGAAAGATGTTTTCTTCCTCAGATGAATTATAGATCAACTCTGTGGAAAACACTGTTTGATAATTATTCTAGAGCTCCTATGATTAAGAAAACAGTACACAGCCTGTTCCATTTTAAAGTGTCCCCACCCTTGTTTAAGCAGAAATGCGGTTAGAATAATTTTATGGTACATAAAATGAAAACAGTTGGCCTACCAAGTAACAGTGAAGCAACATACACAGTTTCATAGATGTGGAGTATCATTTAGAACCCTGCTGTTTCATTTGAATTGTGTTGAATCTTTTTTATAGTTTTTTTATCTAGCCTAATTTGCCTAAACCCCTTATTTAATATTCCTCCTACTGTTTGTTTATTTTTCACTGAAAGAGCTTAAAGGCAACAGAAATGATAATATAATATAAATAAAGGCTAAAACTGGTTGCGTATCTTCTTAGAAGTGTGAACATTTCTCTACCTCTTTCGATTCCAATGTTTCAAGACTTTCTTTGTTAGGGTAGAATTTAATAAGACGAATAATCAGTCATGAAGAATGAAGTAGAACTCTGCTAGTGACTGCTGAGCCCAAATGATGCATTGTACAAGGAAGAAGACAATACAGTAATTCTTTGTAATCGAGGACACCAAAATAACTAGAAGCACACAACACAAGTTCTAAACTATTATAATGAACTCTGGGACTAAAGACCAGATCTTAGTTTTTGATAAGGTTGTTTTTCATTGCTTCAGCATCATACAGATGCCTAAAAGAAGGTTTAAATAGCTGGGAGGAAAGCCTTAAAATTAAAAGGATGCCCCATGGCAGAGAGCCAGTGTAGCTGGTTCATTCAGAATAGATATTGGCAATTCCCATATGTAGAAAAAGGTATTCCAAACCACCCCAAGCTGACCTAAATTACACCAGTTTCATAAATATTGGGAATGTCTGAAATTTACCTCAGTTAATGCCCCCATTTTCAAATGGAGAGTCACACTGGGACATAACTGTAATTCTGGAGTTAAGTACGTTTGTTAACACGCATGGTAAAAGAATGTAAAAAAAATATTTTAAAGAGCTGAAAAGAGAGTAAAGCTCAATTTACTATCTACAGTTTGAAGATAAGAAAGCACATCGCACTTTCTTCCTGAATGGAGCTATTAAATCTATTACAGAGGAAGCAAAGTGAAGTTTATAAGAATCTTGCCCTCTGAGAATTTCAATGGGTAAAAGCTGTAGAAATTTCACTTTATTGCCACTGTCACGCCTACCACAAGGGAGCATTTGTAATATTGACTAAATTGTACATGGACAGCAAAAAAAAGTGTAGCATTCATCAAAGCCTACAGGTGCAAGAAAACAAAACCAGAAATTCCATTTGTTATTGTAGGGTCTACAAAAATATGATGAGATGTACCTTAAGTGCAACAGTAAAACAGTAGTGCCTGTGCATGTGTCAGTTTTCTGGAGAAACCGCCATACCTAATTTTTAGTTACCAGAAACATCAACTTAAATCCAGAGCCAGTTCAGCCTCTTAGAAGTTCCAGGTACAGTTAGGAACTTGCATCCTGTCTCCCTACCTGGGCAAGACATTATTAATTCTGTCGTTCCATCCATATTTAGGATTTTATGCTTCGGTAATTAGACCTCAAGAAGGCTCAAATGCATTACCTCCCAAACTGAAAATGGTTGCAAGCAAAGTGGACTTAATTCCTTTCTAGCAAGCTGGCTGTAAACAGATTATTTGGCACATGTGAGCAACTGGCTTTTTTAGTCCTTTGGGTACCTTAGTCAGATATATAGCTGCAGGATTTGAAGAGAAATGTTAATGTTACAAGAAGATATCATCTTACAAAATACAAATTCAGGCACTAAATTCTTGGTTGTCTGCAGTTGATTATTTGTATTAATAAAGCTGTGACCAATTTTCTGGGGAAAAGCTTTCCCTTTGTCATTTTTTGAGCAAAGGCTGATATTTGTTTGCCAATTTTTAAGTGGATTTTCAATCATTTTCAAAAGAGGATACCATTAAATTTTCTACAACAAAAAAAAAAAAAGAGGAGACTAAAGGATGCTCATAATTTTCACAATATCCATGACATATGCTGTTATTTTGATAGAACCATATCAATTTATTTTAACAAAAATTAGCCAAGAGATCCTTCTTTCTAAAGGCCTTATTCAAAGTCTCCTCTAATTTACCTTAAAATTAATCAATGTGGTGATTCCCTGTCATAGCTGATTATTATATATAGGAACCTAATATTTTCTCAAATACAGTATCACTGTTAGTCTATGAGTGGTCTTTAGATTATTTTCTATATCACAATTGCTATGCCACCTTTGTAAAAGTGCCTTCAAAAACCTTCAAGCGTTATATAACATTAGCACCACCTACCATAGGATTTGCTTTCTCTCATGAAGTGCTTGACATTTGCATTGCTTTTTCAAGCCTGTTCCTTTAGACTAGTGAATTAGGAGGTGGACTTGTCTCTCCAATAATTTTGTAAGTCTTGCAAATCACAATGGTAAATAAAAGGCACTTGAGAAAATAATTTTACATATTATAAGCAACAACAAACAAACAAACAAAAAACCCAAAAAACAACCCACAGGTCCACATTGCAATCAATAACATCACCTTTCAGGTATCGTGTGCTGCCAAGATTTCTGATAGAAGTAAACTGGAAGCATCTATAACTCTGAATTGCCATGACAGCATTAGAGCTCGATTTTTTTTTTAATTAAAAAATTCTAACAATATGGGATTGTCAGCAAGTATATCTAGAAGACTTAAGAGGCTCTGTGGAAAACAGTCTTTATGGGATGTAACTGAATAATGAAAAACAGCACAACACATACATTCCCCCAGTAGTGAACATGTCAGATAGAAAAATGTATTAGCTCAGCTACTATGTATCTATAATGTATTTATTTCACTGGAATCTTTGTGAAAACTAAACATACACCTTTGGTTATTGTTACTTAACCAGCTCATTGAAATAAAGGAAGAGGGATCAACAGGTGAACATTTTAGGTTTTGAAGCTGGCAAGATAAAATTACTGGATTCACAGCTACGCCTAATATAGCTGAGTAACATAAACACTAATATCCTGTTTCTTACCCTGGATATCAAGTCTTGTACTGCTTAAATCTAGCTCATCTTGAACTAATGCTAATTTATAAAAAGAAGACAAAAGCTTATCAAATATTGTGGAGAAATCTCTGAAAATAGTAAATGCCAGTCCCTTATAACGTACTCTGGAACAAAGTCAAAATCCTGCTAAGTTCCTAGAGCAGAGCACAACTAACTGGAAGTTTGAATGTTTCGTAAGTGAGTTTCACCAAAGGTATCATACACTGAGATTCCAGGCCTATGTGCCATATCCTCAAACATCTGCAACAGAACATAGCATTCTTAATAAATGAGATAAATAAAAGCGTGCCTTTAATGAAATAATTCTGAAAATATATGTATTCATCCCCATAGATGAAAAGCTGTCTATGATTTTGTTTGGTGGGAAAGGAAATTTATAAGGGAGATTTTTCGGTTCTGTTGAAATACACCTGGCTATTTCTGTGAGAAGACAACACATGAGTTCAGCAGTATGAAAATATATATGCCACTAAGATTTTGATAAAAAGGTGTGCATTCATATCTCCCTGTATACATCAGTAATAAAAAAAAGCATTCTATTTTATCATATTTAATAACACACTAAAAAAAAACACACATACTTTAGAGTTATGTAATACATTTTTATGTTTCAGTGGAAGGGAAGGTAACTACTTAGAAAATGTAGGTTTGCATTTTTATGTTAAAATAATGCTAATTATATTACCACTTATACCACATTCTCATCCCACACTTGCAAATTGCTACAAACAATTAAGAGCAAAAATCCATTCAAGTTAACAAAATGACAAGTTTTCTGCTACTTCAGAGTATTTTTAGGTATGGTATGTTCTTAGCTTGAGTTGGTTTTCATCTGTTCCTGTAATTCACAAGTCCTCAAAATAACTCCATAACTCTCTTTTTTCCTTTTTTTTTTTTTTTTACACTGTTTAATCACGATGAGGATTTGAACTGTGAGTTTATCCAAACCAATCTCTTTTTAGTACTTCGTTTTTTTGCTGTGCCAAACCACTTCTGATGTTTCAAGCAAGGCAATGACAGCATACCTTCTTGTTATTATTTATGCATGGAAGGCCAAACCAAATGCTTGGGTGGGTCGCTGAAGACATGAAGTATGTAGTTTTTTCCATCCACAGGACCCCATTTACATTTAAATGAACTTGCTCCTTGTGAAAGATTGGCTCCGGCAGAGAATACCACATGACCACAGACATTGAAATTAAATCACAATCACCAGGATAGAAGCCACCAACATACTGCTAAAAACAACCTACATCACATATCTGCATTGCCTTATGTATGTCAGTAATAAAAAGAGAATGTTCCATTTTATTTTATAAGATGCATCCCACTATATTTTCTTAATCCATGTGTATAATATGACACTGCTGCTCAAGGCAAGAGTCAAGCAAGTAACACACAAAGCTGCCTCTGCCATGACTGGATTTTTCATGAGCGGTAGAAAACTCGTCATGTGCAGCTCCAGGCTTTAAACGGATGATTTCTCCTGGCTGATGCTGGAGTGGCACTGACTTGACAAATGTGGGAAAGTCCTCAGCTGTGAGATGGGGGCTTAGGTTGTGGGCTCTTGGTCAATTGAAAGGTTGCATTAAATGTAAATTATAGGACTGTTACTTAGATATATACCCTTCTCAACCAGGTGAAAGGCAAACAGCGCCCTGCACTAATTCACAGATGAACTGGTGATAGGCTTGCCAAATAAGGCAAGCAGGCAAGCAGCAGGCAATTATAATCCTCATCTTTGAAGGAAGGAAGGAAAGGTATTTTTCTATAAAAGCATATTAAATTTCCTTTTTTAAGTGCCTCTATGTATTTCTCTTTTCAATTTATATGGAAAAGTATTAGGCAAAAATCTACAGCAGAACTGGCAGTAAATATCACAGTAACAATTGCTCTTTTATTAAATATTTATTGAAATAAATTCCCATGCTTTCTCATTTTTCTTCTTCTGCTTCCAATATTTATTTACAGCTGATTATTAACATCTGCCAGTATAACAGTTTCATCTGTACAGAAACTGAAGGGTAAAAAAGTCACACACCCCCTCTAACATGACCTGTAGTTAGACAGAAAACAGTTTTCCCAGTCACCGCTTGGCTTCCTGTCTGTGACCTCTGAAAAGCATTGGAGGCCAGGGTTAATGGCCTTTCCAATCTCTGTGATAAGAATTCATTTTGTTCTATTACCAGCAGTTATCTCAGGAGCCTGCTGCATCACTTCAGCAGGGTTCAATCAATGAGAGGACCTAATGAAGTAACCAGCTGTAGCTCTATTTCCCTGGTCAACTCTATCAGACAAATAAGATCTATCAGTCACATCTTAAGGCCGATCCTAGAAACAGCATCGCACATGCTGAACCTGTATGCATATGAACCAATGATACCTTTGCAATCTTCCCTTTTCATATGGCTTTTCTAACAGAAAAAGGAATAAAATGGTTTTGAAATGTTGCATTAAGCAGACAATAATGCTGAATTAAAAAATAGTGGATTTTCAGAACAGCAAGAAGCATTTGTATCAATAGCAAAAATAGAGTAAATTATACTGCACAACAGATTTTTTTTTATTTCCCCAGGAAACTCCTATTCTCCTTAAATAGTAGTCTTGAAAAAACATATTTTGCTTATTATTTTCTGCCTTAAATTACTACATGTCATAAACAGTTGTAATTATGGGACTTAATTTTTTGTTTGTCACTTAGGAAGCAAATAAAATTATCGTGATACTTTTCAGTCAAATGTCAGTCAAAATAATAGTAAATTTTATTTTATATTTAAGTCAGATCGCTGAAAATAAAAATGCTACTTTTGACAAAACTGTATTATTATAATTTTGAGATTCGTTATAATTATCCTCTCATACTTCAAAAAAAGGCTTAATTACTTAGAAGTACAAACCTTCATTAAAATGCATTGGTTTTGAAAACTGAAAACTAAGGAAAGTAATAATAAAGGACAACTTCAGGACTTCAGAGTTGTGTACATTAAAGTATGACTTTATAATTAGAGGGTGCAGGAGAAAAAAAGCAATTCATATGCCTGTCCAGTCTGACTTCAGCAATAGGTATGACAAACCAAGTTGTAGCAGGCCACTATGGGCAAATTACTAATAGTGTTGTGGGAAGGCAGGTTAGAAGAGTGTCATATTTGCTGAAAAGTTGAAAGCCACATGTAGCTAAATTTATGTTATTAAGTTAATCTTAACAAATGTCATGAAATGAAATTTGTATTCTTTTAACTTTACAGTGTGCTTTGTCAAATTGAAATGAAATAAAGTCTGGCTATAAGCAGCTGTGGAGAAAGAGAGATGAGATCCAAGAAATAAAGCTAAAATGAGAACTAGTTAATGTGCATACACACTGTGCAGAGAAATGTCTATATAATTAAAAGCTAAATATTATTTTGCATATAGTAACACATCTGATGAATTATGACACACAAATTCCAGAGTACATGTGCTTCAGATAAATGTTTCTATCTCTTTTCCCTGTGTGCAAAACAAGAGCATTCTTCTTTTGCAGTCTGCCTGCATTAATAAACCAACAGCAATATTACTTGTACAATCAAATGAAATCCAAGAAATCTTGAATTTTAAACCTCCTTAATGAAAAACAAGGGGAAGAATGTCTTTTAATAGCACCGTTTAGTATTTAAGAAGAACACATTTCTGCCATCAATACCTAGGTATGTTTGAATAGGGCTGAAATATCTATGCCACATATGTAAACAGATAAGATTATGCCTAGCGGGCATTTTGGGAACATCTGTCAATTTTTTATGGAATGCACTGATTGTGGGCTATTGATTGCATTTAAACAAAGTTGTTTCAAAAAAAAATCAGCTAACAATTCGTGTAGAAAGGACTGATCAATATTTAAATGACTCTCTTTATTGATTTAAAATTAACTTTCAATTAAGAGATCCATAGGACTCTTAACTGCGACACTTATCCATTCAAGAGAAAATAAAGGTACATTTATCGATACACTTAAACAGCAGTGGCTGGTTTCCTATTGATTCAGTCATTTGCACTGGGATTCGTTAGCGTCATCTGACTTTAACTCGCTTACTAGGTCTTCACAGTGTGTAATACTGCAAGATGCAGGAATGTACAAAACGATAGAGGGGATATGAACAGAATTTGAAGATGTATACAGAGGTAAGTCATAATTATGCTTTTTACAGCTCCTGATGGAGGAAGAGCCCATTTTAAAAAAATGCCTAGTTTTCATTTTTGGCCAGAAAAAAAATTCTGTCAACTGAGTTGTTATGTACTGTTTGGAACAGGAAATGTATAAATGAATGAAATCTTTAATATTGATAGGTAACAGTTCTATTGGCTCCTACCAACTCTGACAAGATCACCTACTTGTGTATATTGATTAACATATAATCAGTAAGAGCTTTAGGTCATTGTTTGCAGAATATTTTTAAGTGGCAGTATCAGGATGCGTTGCACACATATATATGTATTTATATGTGATATTTAAGCCAATACAATTTAACTTAATATAGTAATTATGGAATCAGCCATCATATGGATTTTGAAAGACTTACTAAGACTTTGGAAAGTAAACATTAAATGTGTATCTCTGTTTTACAGAAAAACTCAAATATATTTGTACTAAACAAAAATATATTACAATAGCATAGCTATAACTATAAACATGTGCAAAAACTTCAGCACACTTAGGAACACAAATTAAAACCAGGACTGTAATTACATACTTCATTATGTATATGTATTCTGCGTGTTTTAGTATACTAAGGAAGCTGGACATGTAATCTCTATAGTTAATAATAGACCAAATTCATCCCAGGTGTAATTTTGTTGAAGTCAATGGACCTGGAACTGCACCTGGAATGAATTTGGCCCAATGCTATGGCTTCCTGACTCTCGCCAGCCTAGATTTACATATAAGATATAACACACAAATGAAATAAAAATAGAAGATGTCCAGGAGGCACAGCATGTTTACAGAGCAGAGTGGTAATAACCTTGCCTAATACATATGTGGCAGTGCTTTGCTTAGCCAGAAATTCATTGGGAATGGAGGAGGGTTAACTCTGACAGTGGCTCAGGTTGCCTGTGTCTCTTCATGTCATTGCCTATTTCTTTCTCTTTTTCTCTCTCTTTCTGTTTTTGAAGCCTCATAGCCCAGAACTGTCCAGTGAAATGAAGCTGCCCTAAAGTGACCCATTTATTATCTATTCATTTGCTGTGATGTAATCTCCGGGAGGAAAAAAAATGCTTCAATATAGTAATGTTTAAACATTAAGACCTGTTCTGATCAACTGAGATCATTCCTTAAACTGAGAATCCAAAATACAAAGTATATAAAATTCAACTTGCATATATGATTACCAACATTTTCTTTCTAAAAAAAAAAGATTTTGCTAACAAATCAGGTATTTGCAACTTGGGTCCTTAATGTATTATGATGAGCTGCTGCTTTCATTATTTTTTCTCCTCTCTGTGCACTAAATGTTAAATCATACTTACCAATGGCTCATTTGCAGAGTTATGGTATGAATCACTGATATCTTTAGGATCATAATAATGCATAAAACTGGTTATGACCTTTTGCTGCTAGGTGGGAGTCAAGATCAGAAAGACCAGTGTGCAAATGCAAAGCAAATACCCCCTCCTAAAATATCTAAATCGCATAATGTAGGTGTAACATAATTTGGAATATATTATGATGGTTACAGTAACTAAAAAGTGCATGATGCCATTATTTCCAACTGGAAATTAGATGATTATATTAATTAAGTGATAGCAGGTGGCACAGGATGCCGGCTACAATCTTCTCTGAAGTGCAGAGAGAGATGCATGGTTCACTGTCTAAAACACTCAGGAATAGTAACAATTGGCTTAAGCAGTATTCTGTCTCAAGATGCAGAATAAGGATCCACTTTGATTTAACACTTCCTTATCACATCAAGGAGCTGAAGAGGCATCTTTATGGATTGGCTTAGGAAAACAAAAAAAACCCTGCTACTGGTTCTGCTTCTACCCTTGTAACTAACATTTCTTGGTATAACAGAATCACAGTATGAAATGAATTCCAAAAGAATAACATAATTCTGAAATGCCAGCAGCCTTCTTTTAAATCTCAACTGGCCTAAACTCGTCATTACTGCTTTTAAATTCCTCAGTTTAGAATTGCTATAGGTGTGCTATTGAGAGTCTCTTAAATTGAGAAAACTGGAAATGCTGTAGTAAAATAAATATTTCTCTGGCAATAAAGTACTAAATACTTTTAAGAATATATGTAGTCATCAAATACACTTGAGTTTTAACTCAAATTTACTAAGCAGAATTTACACATTATTTTTACAGCAGGACTTGAAAATTATTCACAACTGCATTAAGTTAGATGAATAATCCTCTAGTCCCGTGAGTCATTCCAGAGCTTGTTTTTCTTGTCATCTGTGCTCTATGTTCAGACTGAAGTAAGGCTAAGTCATCAACATCAATTAGTTTTCCAGATCAGCCATCATTAGTTTAAATACTATGAGATGTGATTAAGAAGCTACACTTTTTTTTTTTGGACTTCCATTTGTTTCTGGAGTGTGACTTCACTTTAACAATAGCAGGGGAACAGATCTGCTGAAGAAGAACCATGCTGTACAAGAATGCAACCAACATATACCTAAAAGGCAAAATCAAGTGATTTTTATAAATGACAGAAAATAAATGTCATCTATTTTCTGAAAATCTCTTATCTAGCTTTATCTGTCTGTAGCATTCATTTCAGTTTTGTTATTGCATTTCTTGCTACAGATCAGAAGCACAGCTGATAAGACTTGGGTTTAGATATATTTGTAGCACGCTATGATATCTTACAGCATAGCTAGCTCATTTAAAAGATTACTGCCTTCTCCCTGTACATCTCTCAAACCATTACATGTGGCACAATTTCAGACAATGTTTGTGCTACCTGAATTTTCACAGATGAATACAAGAGAAAGGCACATGGGACAGCTGAAGGTGAAAAACTATTGTATTCCCTAAGATGATGTTCTCAATGATTAGTCATGCAAACTAAGGATACCCCACTCTTCTTCTTCGACAAAAATTCACAGTTGTATGTGCTACGGTAACAGCAAGTACAGTGCAGGAGATGTATGTAGCAAGGACAAAAAAAAAAGGCTCTTCAGCTTATAAGCCTGAAAGAACTTTTCTTTTTCTTTAGAGCAAAACATGAAAGTTTGTGAAAATCACTCATCTCCATTATTTTTATGCTTTAATAGAAACAAATGAAATGGAACTAAACTTCTGATTACAAAAAATGCTTTATCTCCTCCATGAATACTAAACTGCTCAGCATTTAGAATAGTATCATTCAGATGTTCTTCTGTAAATTGACATAACAGTTGCATCTTTTCCAGGACAAAAATGAAACAAATTTTCCACAGTACATGACAAATACCTCTCTCTGTGGCTAAAAGAAAAACCTTTACACATGCACCCCAGGACATTCAATTAGCTGTGCAAATGGGAATAATGGTAGACAGCTACTCAGAAGCAGCTATTGGAGACATTTGAACTTGTTGTTCAACTACAGAAAATAACATTATCATATTATAGGTGTTAGGCCAACTCTCTTACCCTTGCATGCCAACTGATTAGTTCAGCCTTAGCTGAACAAAAATCCTTAATCTTCTCTTTTTAATATTGAAGAGGTAAACCCTATTTCACCTGCATGTGGAGTTTCCTTTTCATCAAAGCTCAGGAGATTCCAGCAACAAAATCAATGTATGCATGTTCAGAGCAGTTTTCAGGGTTTTGTAAGACAAATCTTTCAAATGGGAACTAGTTTAATGCTATTGAGCTGAGTTTCGATCTGACAGAGTGAGTGAACAACACAGAAACAGTTCACTTACCACTGCTCACACTACAGGAGGTGGCAATCAGATGCAGCTCTGTACAAATACAGCTGTAAAATTTCTCAGTATTTCCTCTTACCCTATCTAATCCAATGTTAAATGCAACAGTACAGTGTTTGAACAAACAAAGATTTAAGGAAGAAATGCAATTTATTTCTCTCTAGTAATGAGAGATGGTTATGATTTTCTCATTCAAACTGGTGGAAAATAAGGTTAGTTGCACTAATATAACAGAGTTGTGCTAGTGCTAAAGCGATTTTAACTGGAGCATTGTCAGGCCCTATGTTCTAGCAGAAAGATATATCTGAACTATAATCAACAAATACCCACTTTTGCGTCTCTCTCCTGTTTTAAAACCTCCAACAACTTGCTTTCTGGATATTTTAAGGAAAAAGAACACTTAAAAAAGATTAACTTAATTTTATTACCAGACATTTTAGATTAACATAAGTTGTAGTACAGCTTTGCACAGACAGAATTATTTTTTGTTCATATGCTCTGAATCTTTACATGCCAACGCTACAATCAATTTAGGATTGGAGACATTTTATTCCTCTTCTGAGAAAATGGAATTACAGCCCTATGTACATATCACCATTTTATCATGACAGTCTCCATGATCCTACATGTGAACAGAAAAATGATCACTAACAATTCCTTGAGCTATGCAGTATTTGGAATAATATGGTATATGCTTCCTCTGTACTGTTTATATTCCTTCAATAAACGTATTAATGAGACTTCTAAAATGCTTACAGTAAATATACTACCAAGTGGCAAAGTCTAAGATAAAATGAATCAAACAAAAAGAACAATACTTTTAAATTATATGTTACAGTGACAAAATTCCCATACTACACACTTAGTTATGGCTTTTGCCAATTCCGGATTTATCAATGGGACAATGTTCTAAGTCAGGGGCTAAAAGGAATAGCATTTGCACTTATCTAGTTTAAATATTAAGTTCTGGACCCAGAAAAGTGCAAACATCAACTTGTCCTGTCATTACTCAGTTCAAACCCACAGGTCAAAGTAAACAAAAAATGTAATTTTGTTATTGTATTAGCCCTGAATATTCCTCCTTGCAGGATGTGCAGGTGAGGCTAGTGAGTTTCTGCTGAGGTGCTTAAACATCTGCACAATTCTGGCTAATGCAAGTATAAAATACACCTCTGTAATCCACTCGGAAATATTAGATGGAATAACATATCAATGCATGTTTCATACACTGTACAGCACAAAAAAACCCCAACCCTAGTATCAATTATAAGATTGAAAAAAATACAAAGTTCAATGTAGTTTCATCTTAGGAAATTTCCAGCATGCTAGCGATCTTCCTTATATTAAAAATGTCTATTACCCAGTGTAATTGAATAAGTCTCTGATAATTACAACATCAGCATTTTAATAGTATATAAATAACCTCTTCCCTAATTACCATTTTGCTAAATTTTTCATCTATTACCATATTATGAAAGGAGGTTCTTGGTAAAGTACTTTACCCTTTCAATAACAATTAATAATTTAATTAATATGCCATTTTTAGAAAAAAAAAAAGCTTATGTAGAAAGAGCAAGGAGGTTCACAGTTGAAAGGAGAGCTCTCTTTTATGCTCATGGCTTCATGGCTGTAGTAGTATAAATTTTTTTCATGGTTTATTTCTCTTTCAGCAGAGCCTTTCAGTAGAAATGATACCTGCTTTTTGGTGCCGTGAATAAAATCCTGTGCACATCTCAAAATGCAAGTGCATCCATCTTGTCTGGGACTTAAGAAGATGTATTTCCCCATGTCAATTAATTTTTCACAAATAAATTTGTGCATTTGTTTTTAAAAGAACCCATAGAGATAGTCATGTCACTGCAGTGTTGACATTATGAAGTAGAGGTGAAATACATTGTCAAAAATAGAAACTGAACTTTCTCCCACGAGTCATTCAGACAGTCACACCTTCCTTTTGACTGGTATCAGGAAAAGAAAGTGAGGTGCGTGGCTCAGAAAAACACTGCTGGACAGAACATGCAGTCCTCACTCATACATAACGTGAGTAAGAAACTAGGCATCTGAAAAGCTTTGAATCATGGATGACCCTATAGCTTAACAACCATGTTAAGTGAGTGTCTGAAAATCACAATTGCAGTTCACATAGCAATAATATTCAGACAACATAATAAGAGCTGCAACATTAATGTTTTCAGTGTCATATTTTGCTGATTTCCAGGCACTTTGTTTACCTCATGACAGAGAATGCCCCAGTTAAACTTGTATCTTACTGTCAGAATTTCAAAATGTCAACTTGATTTTTATAGAAACTTCATTCTTTTTAGTCGTAATTAGCTGAGGCATAGTTTGTATGGCAATTAAAAACCACTTGCTTGCAGAAGTTAGTAAGCATTATGCAATTTTTTAAAACTGCACACACACATGCATATTCTTGCCTCCAGCTTAAATACAGTAAATGTTGTAGTTGATTGCACAGGAATTGTCTCAAGAACATTAAAGCAAGCCAAACACGATTGTATTCCAACTAAAATTGCGCTCTTTATACCATGTATTGAAACTTGATAACTGTTGGTTATAAAATTCCTTTGATTTTCTGTAGGTAATAAAATACTTTGGCAATTACTATTGACAGTTCTGGATAATCTTGAAGGCTGCCTTGCCTGAAGAAGATGAGTGTTACAAATCACTCCACTGAAAGAGGGAAGAACAGCAGCAGGCAGCAGACAGGTTTCAATTTCACAATGCTGATTATCTCATTCATGATTCTATGCATGCCTAAATCTGAGGATCCCTCAAGCAGCTATATGGACTTCTACTTTTAAAATGCCTATTACGCTTTCATACTTTTTGCTGCTTCCTGAAGAGTGCCATTTCGCCAAGCTTAAATAGCAGAAAATTGCACTGCTTTTCCTCTGCCCATCTCCTCAATCTCTATTAACCTGCACAAGAACAAAGGAGTATGATAGTCCAGCTATAGGTTGGGAAATAGGTTTAAAGTTGTTTTTCATTTACTGATACCTATCCTCCCGATTCATAAATGTATTTGAACAATAACATGATTTTAATACATTATCTAATGACTGAAAGCATAGCCTTTAATAAACTCTATTTATATTAATAAATACTCTGTGTGTTCAGAAATTCACGCAGCTATTGCTTACACGGACATCAAATGATACCATAGTGCTGTCAGCATGTGTCAACGTTTAAACAGAAAGGAATAAAAAAGGAAATAGTGAAAAATATTGCGGGTTTTTGTTGGTGGTTTATTTTATATTTTTTTTCTTTCCTATTAAGGCTACAAGAGAAGCAGAAGCAGCTACAAGCAGACAGGAAAACTGTTGAAGCACCTGGTTCTAATGCTTGCAGTAGGCCTTTATTAGATGTCATAAACTGAATGATGCATTACTCTGTGGACGACTTACAGCCTGCAAATGTTGAGGTAAAATGGAGGACAAAGGATTCTTTTAAAACAAAAAGGTTAAATGTTCCTTTTCAATCAAACAGTACTTATTAAATGGAGAAATCATAATAAGCTCAGAGAGACTGGAGACTATTCTGTTATTTTTTAATGTATTTCTGTATTACCTTAACAAATAAAATGTATTTTACTTTAATAATTCACATTTTATGTAAAAATGATTTACAGCCTATTCTGCATTTCACCTGCATTATTAAACAAAGGAAAAACATTTAAAAACCCTATTGCTGATACAGGTTTGGCAGCCCAATCTCAAATCTAAATAATTGCATTAAAATCCATGTAGGCCATCAACCACTACCAACAAAAAAGTAATTTTGTCCATCAGAAAATGTTTTAAAATAAGATCTGCTTTGCATTTAAAAAGATAAAAGAATGTTTTCTAAAATGACAATTGCTGGTTGGCCATCGATTCTGAGCTTTAATCTCATGGCCTACTCAAATTTCCTATTATGTCTGAGGGAAGCTTAGGGGGATAGAAAGGCTGAACTGTGGGCCTTCAACAAAAGTGGAGGGGGGTTACAGCATTAAGAAACACAGCTGTTGCTCAAACTGCAAATGTTAGAATAACTTACTACTAGGTTTGTGTTTGGTTTTGGTTTTTTTTTTTCTTTTCCTTGCTGCTAATAAAAACTTAAAGTATTTTGCATGCTTTCTATAAACAGTGCACTTAAGTTTTATAATCTAGTACATCTTATTAAGCGTGAAGTCTGCTGATCCCTAAATTATTCATAACATGGTCCAGACTGATTAAGATTGGCTTGTTAAGGAGCACAAGAAGCAATTAAACTGACAAGGCAGTGCGGCCTTGATGTATACATTTATTATCACAAGAATACCCAAAGTGAATGCCCTTATTAAGCAATGAATTTCACCTCACTGGCCTTCTACCATTGCTGCCACAGGCAGAGAGAGCTAGGAACAACATGTCAAAAGCTAACTCTGAGGAAATGCCTATCTTCAAGTGAAACCGATTTTGTAATGAACCTTTCAGTTCACTCCTGAGGTAATAAATCCTGACTGGTGCATTAATTACTTGATAACATCCCATCAAAATGCAAATGCAGCACTTGACCCACAGGAATGGCTCACTAGCTGTTAACTCTTCAGGGTATACATAAATTGTCTGTTTTCTTTTATCAAACAGGGCATTTATTTCCATCTTGCTAGGGTGAATGTCACTCCTGCCACCCTCGGCCCCTCAGTGGCCTGACACCATCATTTGCAGAGGACTGTCACTATGTGCCGACATTCTAATTGTGCTACTTCTTTGCTTTGTACCTTTGAGGGAGAATTTCCATCCCCCCCCCCCCCCCCGCCTTCCTTTTCTGGAGGAATCTTGCATGTCAAGGACAAAGCTGTAATAGCGTTACAAAGAATGACCCCCACCTCTAAAGTACACTAATCTTTCTTTTCAATGGCAATACATTAAACAAGGAATTTAGTTCCTTGAAGTGATTAAATGAAAGCTGAACGTATCTACGTGAATTGCTACCCAACATAGGCAAGCGTGCATGCTTTTAGCAAGAACACCAAAGATATATTTACATGTTTTAAAAACATTTCCTCAGTCCCTTCAATAAGTGTTCAATTTTGAGAGTCCACAAGCAAATAATATGTCAAAAAGTAAAACAAAGTGCATTTTGTAGCACATATTTATCAATGCTGAAATATGATGCATCACATACTTTTTTGATTGCTGAGAAAATAGGCTGCTTTAATTACAAAAACTATTTCCACAATAAATGTTAATGAGGATCTGCGTTTTATGTTTCCCCACTCAAAATGCTAATCTACATCAGTGGGTCTGAGTCTCCCACCTGGGTCAACCTGCTTTACAGTTTTTCTATTTGTCTTGAAGGCTTGGTGAAAATCCTTAATTCAGGTTACTAGGCAACCCTGCAGGTGAGAAAATATAATGTTTGGCCTACTCCATTTTCAAATACACACAGTGGCCTAATGCCTTCCAAATAGACTGTGCAAAGCATGCACTGATAATTCCCTGCTACATTTTCTAAAGGCAAGGTCAGAAGAAAATTAATTGATGCTGAAAATAATGACAGGAGAAGAACCACTGAGACTTGGTGTGACTGGCAGGTGATGATGTTAGCAAGAATCCCAGCATGTGACTGGACAGTGTGATGAAAAATATACTTTATGTGAAGGAAAAACAAGTTACAAAACTTAATTAGTTTTTGACACTTCTTCATAAGTTATTATCTTTTCATTTGGAACACTGCCTTGGGACATCAATACACAAGAAGAAATGAAACATTCTTACTGTAAATCTGAAGGAGAAAAGATGACTTTATATTACTCCTCTCCTTTTACATGTCTTTTTGAATAAACAAAATATCCACAGCAGCCTAAGGTGTACAAGCCCCTGAAGATGTTTCTGCTGAGAGCATAGAATAGACTTGTTCGACTTGTTTGACGTAATAATCCTGTTACAACTGATTATGCAGTCTCAATTTTAAAAATAAAGGGGAGGAGGACTGGAATCCAAAATGGTCATACACACAAAAAAGCTATAGATGAGAAGCAGTTAAATTATAGCACCTACAGCAATAATGCTTCCTGTACAGCAAATGTATTTTTAATTTTTTCCACTAAGGCTTATACCTAGAAGTAATTCACACTGATTACTAAATAACCCTTGTGAGTTGCTTTGTCTTTTGAATTTTAAAAAATACACTTGCCGTGAGCAATGAATTTCATAAACCACCAGCTCTCATGCTTGATGAATCATTCTTATTTTATGCAGTGCTGTGTGATAGAGAACTGAGATAAAATATTCTATCCACAAGCTATTCAGTACAATTTATCATCAGCGGCTCACTAGGTCCAGTGATAATACCTGGCTTGCAGATTGTAATGATCAGATTCTGTTTTTATTTCAAACAGGAGCGATCCGAATACCAGAGTTTTTAATTTACATACATTAGTGAGGTTCAAATGTGGCAATAGCTACAAGCAAATTCACTTGGAAACTGAATGTTCGCCTTGCATAATGGGTTCCCTTTAGCTATTACTCACCAGTGAAGTACCCAGATAAAAATGAAAACAAAGAGGAAATAAGGGAAATCATGATACAAACACCATACTGTGGACTAGGATAATTACTGAACGACAGTGAAGGTCACGTTTATATCTGTTTTAGTAATGATTTCTTACACCTTCCTTTTGTACTGAAAGCATAAATGCCATTTCTGTTCTACATTATTACAGTACTGAATTGTTTGTATTCTGTAGTTTTCCAAAGTTCATCACACTATCATTAATAAAAGTCTTTTCTTGGTGTAAATTGAAATAAATTATATACTGGAACAGCTGATAAATACATAAGCAACTTCAAAATCTTTGTAAATTACTCCAGCTTGAGCATTTAGTAAAAAACAATGGGGTCATAATAAAACACCTCTTATAGCTATATCACTTTTATACTGACCATAGTATTGAGCTTCAATTCCCAGCAGCGTCATTACTAGACATTTTCTGCCACCTTTCTAAATCTGAAAAGCTTCCTACATTTAGTGAAGATTAGGTAATGCTACAAGCAATCAATAACAGCTATCAATTCCATACCTTGTTCAGAAGAAGAAGTTGATTAAAAGTAAGTAAAAAGGATGGCTGTGTATGCTTTAAAAATATCTGATTCTTCTAACTACACCATCATGACAAAAAGTATTATTCACAGGCCGAAGAGGTAGGTTTTAGCAGCAGTAAGATTATGACTCAAACCAACAAAAACCAGAATATACTTAATTAAGTTTGACACTCTCTCCTTGCCCTATCACATGGCAAGGAAAAAAAAAAAATTAAAAAAAAAAAAAACAGGGGAAAAAAAAGAAGGAAGACACAGAAGCACAAATGAAAAATATCTCAACCTTTTCTTGGACGTTTTTTAGTTTGTGTCAAAACCTGAATGTTCTTATCTCTGATTTTTCTTCCTTCCTAAATATTTTTTTCCTCTTAAACAGGAGGTCATTAATTGTTGAAAGTTAGAAAATGTCTATTAGTTACTAGCAACACAAAAAAAACCCAAAACATTGTGAAAGAAGTCATCCCAAGCTCAGTCATATGCATACAAAGACAGATAGGACTTCATTTATTAATGACCATATATATTTCTCTCCATATGTGCAGCCCTTAGTGCACACGTATAAATAATGGCCACCTAAACCTAAATATATTTACATAAATATGATCTCAATTATTTAGGTCCTTTTCCCATAGCACACATTTATGACCTTGCAATTCCCTGAATCTGAATCCTGGACTTTGGCAAGTCAAGCAGCTTAGAGGAACTTCTAACCTTCCACATAAGGCACAAAAGAAAGGAAGTCTCCTGTCAGAGAAAGACTTGTGTTTAAATCAGTTCCCCACATTCCCTATTTTCTAACTCTGCACCCACAGCCAGCCAGTTTCATATCCCTCTACTAGAGCAACTCATTTGTCTCATTACCAGTGGGGAGAAGCAGTGAAATGGCCAATAATCTGAAAATGTGTTTAATCTTGATTAAATAAATGACAGAGGGGAAGATGAGATCCCCCTCTTCATCATTCATCCATGACTGCTGAACGTGGCTGTGTGCAATACCCCTAGGACTGGCTCTACTGCAGGTGGGAGGGACCTCTGCATCCAGGATGCCTTTACGTTGCATTAAGGTTCCTCTCCATCTGCCCTCGAGTGCTTTCAGTGCAACGGAAAAATGATGGGTAGCAACTCCCAGTTTAATGCAGCTTCCATAATAAAGCTGCCAATCCTTAAAAAGCAAAGGTCACTAGGCAGTGGTCCTTTAAAATTTTAATCTAACTTATGAATAAAATCACAGACCAGATATTGTTCTTCAGCAAATGGAGGGCAAAAATCATTAGTTAAACTGCTGAAATAGCTGCCAGCAGATGCTGTTCTTGGTTTTGGAGAATAAACTTCTGTAGCCATAGAGAGCCGCAGAAAGTTAGAAGTCCCTTCCTTCATATAGGGAAGGTCTCTTCTCTGCTGTATCATTCTGGTGAAATGACTATTTCTGAATCTGGAATTACTTATGCTCAGAAAGGTAAAGTTCACCTCCACTTCTCAGAAAAAAATAATGTATGTGGATAATCTAAAAGAAAATAAGGAAACTGCAATATAAAATACATAGTCAAAGAACTATGAAACACTTTACTGGCTGTTATTTCAGCTCATGGACTAAATGAAATAATGCTTGATCACTGTCACTGTCACAGACTGAAGGGTCTAGCCCCAGAAGTCTTATCCTATGTTGTAGCTCTATAAAGAAACTCATCTAGTCTCTAGCAATTTGTACTCAGTTTGGGCCCTATTGTAGAATTTAAATGTTTTCTATTGCTTTAATGCTGTTTGAGCACAAGAAGCACTATGCAACATTTTGCAGCTTTGATAAGACTGTAATTACCTTTGTGTGATCACTTCAGAAGAGATTTCTTTAGAGATCTAGTGACTTTATGGTTTTTCTGAGACTCCAATCTGGTTCAAAGTCACTACGGTAAAAATAATCTTAACTAGAATTGAAATTACAAAGACCAAGATGAAAAGCATATGAGAATTAGAACCTTGGGTTTTTTTTTCCTTTTTTTTGAGAGAGAGGGAATGGTGTAAGGCAGGAAGGAAGAATTACTTCTTGCCCATAGAAGAACAAATATCAAACCTCAAGCCAAAATTGATTACAGTTAAAGAGCTTTCAAAAAATACTAAGTATACATTATATCTATACCTTGACAAACTGATCATCAGCAGAGTCTTAGCTTGCTGCAAGTTTTAGATCACCTTATCAACTCTCTGAAATACATTTACAGTGAAAGTAATTTCTGCTGCAGTAGCATAAAGTGTGCTTCTGTGCTGCAGCATGTGACATTGGCTGATAATAAAGGATCGTGGTGTGATACTGTGCAACTTCTATGGCAATTTCAATTACTTAATTTACAAAATAAAAATAATAAAAAATAAAAAAAAAGAGTTCTAGATTAAGACGTTATTATATTCTGGCATTAAGTTTTCTCAGTGGAATGTCACCAAAAAAAAAAACAGGAGAATTAAGCAGATTCTGTGGAACTGATAATGCTGATGTCTGATGAAATAAGTCTAATTTCTAGTGAAACAGACCAAAAATGCTGTGCCAAAAGCATCATAAAATGTTTCTTATGTGAGAGTGAATTTCTGCTAGGAAACTGGGGGATGGGATGAAGAAGGGTGAGATGAAGGAAGGAGGAGAGAGAAAAAAGGAACTCGTTTGATTGTGGACTTGAGTTTGCTCTTCACAAAATAAGTGATAAAATTTCACTAAACTCAATAGCACCAGGGCAGATCTTATGAGAAGAGTAATATTTTAAATAATCAGACTTCTAGCCAGAACAAAAAACACTCTACATTTTGTTATCACCCTCTTTATTTTTCTGAATACAGTACTCATTCTCTGTCATTTTCTCCACGACAAATCAACAGAGTAAAACCCTAAAATAACCATTGTAAGACTGAAGGATACAATAGCTAACTTCCCTGATTATCCTACATTTAGAGGAGGAAAGAATCTGACAAATAATCCCCAGTGCCATTGTGTGGCCATTACAGTGTCCTGCAAGCCTGGACAAGTTATTAGGTCAGACGCTAACTTCCTAAGTAGAAAAATGATGTGGTCGCCTTTGTCCTCTCTGCAGTAATGGCTGGAGTCAGTACTAATTAAGGCCCTGCGGCAGTGTGGTACAAGAGAGGTCAGAGACTTCTTTCTGACACCTAAACAGTGCTCAGCTCAAAGGAACTGCCCCTAATCTGAAATGATGTGATGTAGAGCTGGCCTTTCAGCTTCACTGTATATTTAAAGGAAAATGACAGTTAATGACAGGGGTGTCAAAAACGAGCAGATGGAGAGGCTAAGGAAAACATAGCAGTATGGTAAAATTTACTTACAGTTAGTCAGTGTGCTTAGAATTAGAGGCTACTGCACAAATGTAGATGGTTTGGATACCTCTCCAAGTTTGCTGAAGTAGAAAAAAATTTGCCTTACGCACAGAACTAGAAGAAAGGCTGTTGACAAAGTATACTTATTTTTCCATTATTGTGCAAAAATCAGTACATACATACCCCCTACAACCTACCCTGCCTTCAATTTTCTGTTATCAAAATAAAATATGAAAATAATAATAAGAACATTTAATCTCATTCAGTGGATTACTGCTTTCCATTTTGTCTTGCTGGGAGTAACCATTGCCATAATTAATCTTCTAGTCATTTTCTTTCTCCCCTTCAGGCATGGAACTTGGGAAACAAAAGCAATATTCAAAACAGAAAACAAGATTTATTGTCAGTTAGTCATAATAGATAGACACCTGCACAGAGTACTAATTACTACAAAACCATAAGGTCTGCTGGCACAAATCCTTTCCCATTCTCTCCTTTTATCCACCTTTATGACACACCTGCAAGCCTTTAATTGATGTTGTATTTATCTCAGGAGTCTTAGTTAGCATTGTATTATAGCATCATCATTCACTATGCTATAGTTAAGGTTCAGTCAGCATTACCACTGTTGAGGCTTCCCTCCCTCCTTACTTTCCCTTCTTCCCCTCCAGCTCCTTTCACCCAGGCTTTTAAAGAAAATTTGCTCCAGGCCAGAAGTTGAGTAATGAAGTCTCAATCCAGGCTCATATGACTCTTTTAATGAAACTAGAAAGAGAATAGGTTTGGAATGTTTTGGAAAGTTATACATAAAAAGCAAAACGACAACAAAAAAATCCCCTGAAATTTTTCAGACTCACATAGTTGAACCATTTCTTTGATGTATATTAAAATAATAAAAATTTAGCAAGTAATTGGCCCACCACAGGGAATTGTAACATCTGGTATTCCTCTCAAAAGTCAAAAGGGATGAGATCCATAATCATTAAAGAAGAGGTTTTGAAACAAGTACTGTAGTGACTTCCTATAAAATATACTAGTAAACGTTCAGAATATGAATGCAAAGAAATTATCACACAGAGCATAGATAATGTAATTTCTGCCCCAAAATGGCAAATATTATTTAATATTTTTGCTTTAGTTGTTAGCAGCTCCTATCCATATGTTCCAGTGGACTTTAAATTATTTCTATAAAACTGCTCAATATTACTATCTTTTCTAAACTAATTTAAATAATTAATATATTCAGTGATATTGCTGAGCTTCCATTATAGATATAGAAGTTGACATCTATCTATAGATGTCTGTCTCGATACGTATAAAGCCAGAAGGACAGAGTCAGTTCAAGCCATTGCTCTGCCTAAGATAAAAGGGGAAAAAAAATCATATAAAATAGGGGAAAATGAAGGAAATTCATTTTGCCTAAATCCTGTGTCATGTGCCATCTGACAGAGACAGAGCTTTTTTCTGTATGGGTTCTCCCTGCATAGCCAGGCTTTAGTTCAGCAAGGTGTTTTAAGACTGAACCACAATAATTCAGCATACTGTTTTACATTTCTTGTTGAAGCAGGACTAGCCAGCCTATCTAGAAGAAGTATTTCTGTTCCTATCTGGATCTTTCTCCTCAAGGCCCATTAGAATTTAACTTACCAGTCGACATGTTGCTGTAAAAAAACACCCAAACACACAAACAAAAAAAAAAAAAAAATCCCAACCAAACAAAAAAACAACCCAAAACAACCCAAAAAAAAGCAACTAGCTCTAATGTAACTCTTAATTTTGCCTAGTCAATAGATTCTAATTAAAAGATTGTGACCTTACCCAAGTTTAACGTAGCTCAGAATAGCTTTGGATTTTTACCATGGTTGGAAATGATTCATTGAAATCAAACCCTCTTCTATTGCCAGAACAATTTGCCCTACAGGAGAAGTCGGTAGCAAGGACATGGAGCCTTTTCTGTGGCATCCTGGACCAGATACGGTCTCAATATGTGTCATGATACCTGCAAGCAGTCATTGCACTCATTCATTGACAGATTATTCAAAGACCTTGATCTTACAGTTGTTTGTTGTGGAAAATCTTAGCTGAAACTTCAGTGAAGTGAAGCTGACATGAGTGAAAACTCAAATCCACGTCTGTCTTCTTTTTCAAACAGCATAGCTGATTCCTCTTTCCCAGTGAGCAGAGAGAGGTAACTCCAGCAGAGAAGAGTTTGGCCATAAGGATGCAAGCTTTTGTCTACAAGGCATCTTTGGATGGAACACTGCATTGCTTGAGTTTCCTGATATTTATGTAGACTTACGAAGAATTTCTTGGATTTTATACTCCCCTATACCTCTACTTCTCTGCACAGCTCCTACTCCGAGGCTGCAAGGTATTTTGCATATTTTGTGCATTATAAACTGATATTGTTCCACAGGCCTAACTCAAGTTAGGCCCTGCAGCTCTTTTTTGCAATCTGAGCCTGGACATATCCCATGAACAGCTGTTCTACTTCAAAACATATTGCTTAGAAACAAAGTGCTAGATAAATGTATTTTAAAACAAGTAGTACCCAACACAAATACAGCTTAGCTACATTTCTGCCATTTCACAATTATCTAGACATGTCTATTTTCCTTGGACATCGTCATTCCCAGCAGGTTTTGGAGCCCAAGTCACACTTTCCCTTTTCCTACTGTCCCTCCTGAGACATTCTCCATTATTAAACTCTGTAGGTATTCTTTGTTCTCCTGTGCTCACAGCTTAAGCCTGGTCTGCTGAAAACTAGATGTCTGGAAAAGTTGCCAGAAGCTGGGATGCTATGCCAGGGAAGCATGACTACATGCTTGACCTCTTCCTCTGTTCATTCCCTTAGCATCTGCTACTGGCGGCTGTCAGGTTCCTATTACAAAACCATCTACTAGTGCCAGCACTGTCTCATAACCAGAAGTATTAGCTGGTAAAGAACAATCTGAACCTATTTTTTTTCCTTTCTGCCTGTGTTTAGTCATATCTGTTGATTGAAAATCAATATAACCAAACATTAAACCTCATCCCAGTAACCAGATGAACATACAGTTTCCATGAATAATAATGATCTTGAGGGCATCTCAGAATCCACTGAATGGCTAACTTCCATATTTAATTATGGCATAGGAGCTGAAATCTAAATTTGCATGAGCTGGAATATAAACCTGGGATAAATAACTGTCCTCAGTCTATAGTGGATGTATCCATATACTTTGAACTAGGTCTGCCACCTCTACACTGTGTTCCACTGTTGATACAGATGTGGCCCAAAACAGATGGGACTGGATTCTTCACAGAGAAAGGCACTTTACATGCTTCTTCTCAAACTGAAATTTCACTTCTCTTGCAAATAATGAGGTAAAATTTGGGGGACTGCTGGAAGTTGAAAGCTCCTAGGAGACCTACTAATTCACTTCTAGAAATGGGGAGCATTTAGGAATACATTATTCTCTTATGGATTAAATTCACTACTTCACTGATTGCCAGAGCAAAGCCTATAGGCCAGTTAAAACCCATTTAAGCTGCATTTTGAGGCTTAAGTGAGGCTTAAATGATGCTTAGGTTTTGTGCTAGCCTTCTGTAGAGAGGATGAATCTTACCCTTATATAAACTAATCAGTTTTGATGTTCTCTCTTCCATTTAAAATCAGTGAATTATTAATCTTTATGTGTACAGTAACTTCTTGAAGCATATTTTATATGCAAATTCATATTAACATCATAGCAACATCTATAATACAGACTGAAATAAATTATGAGGTACTGTGTAAGGGATCCTAGCCATTATGACCTATCAAGTCAAAAATCCAATGAAATTAAAAAAAAATATTATGTGCTTTAAATACATATTTACATAATAGACTGTAATGGCTCAGAAAAAAAAACTGTTACAGCATGTAAATAATGCATGTTTTTAGATTTGCCTAAATACATATGCACATGTATTTACATATTAACATGACAGGTTGCAAAGATACTAAATGAGTTGGTTTGTATGGTCTTGTGCACTACATGAGGGTTTTTACACTTAGAAGAGAAAAATTTAAATCACACACACCTTATATTCAAGCACAGACCTGATTTCCTACTCCTTCTGAAAAACTTAGCACTTATGCTCAATTTCAGGTCAATGTTCTTAGGCTTTCCAACAATTTATTGTAGATATTTTTAATTCAAAATCTTTACAGTACCTACATGTTGACATACTACCAGCAATGCCACTAATCTACAGCAACAGGAGACGGCAGCATTTACAGGTAAAAACTTCAGATTTAAACCCTGAAATAAATTTCAACTGGCAATAGATTTTGTGATCTGAGTTATAAAAGGCAGAAGACTGATGGTTAATTTGGATGGATATTCTGAAAATGTTTACCTTGCAAAAGCCATAAGTTTATGAAAACACATCTACTGCCTGTCATGCCACTTCAGCATCACTTGTGTCTCATCAAAGTTTATCCTCCTAATTCAGAAACCTAGAATCACTGAAATGTGGATAGCATTTACTTGAATAAGTAGTGACACAGAAGCCACTGTAAACTCTTTAGTGAGAAGAAATTACTTGCATATTAAAACATTTGACACCACCCCTCTTTCATTTTAGTGACTTCAACAAATATTCAGATTCTATGTCATGTAGCAGGTAGCTAGACAGATCAGTAGACACACAGACAGACAGAAGAACTTACCGTGACTCAATCTATGGGTTTACTCAATATTGTCTCAAAGGCACAAATGAA
This sequence comes from Pezoporus flaviventris, assembly GCF_033815535.1. NCBI lineage: Eukaryota > Metazoa > Chordata > Aves > Psittaciformes > Psittacidae > Pezoporus > Pezoporus flaviventris. The sequence goes on from NW_026892555.1 coordinate 30,650,487, forward strand.
TACTTCCTATTGACTGTAAGTAAGTTCTGGTGCATCGCTTAGCTACAGTCTGTTAGGAACTTTGTAACATTCTGAAGAGATAAAACATCCACTCCTCATACTGTTAGTCCACTGAAAGTCTTTGTATTTGAAATAAAAATAATAGAGACAGTCAAGTATGCTAATGTCAATAATCATTGTAAATTATAATTGTCTGTGGTCACAAATCTACCAATTAAAACATAAGGTAATAATTTAGCTTTATATTACTATTCTCAGAAAAGAATATTCATAGGAAACTTAAGTAGTATGGGGTTTACAACATATATCCTAAAAATAGAATGTTTAGGAATTTTTTTTAATTTTTTTTTCTTTTTCTAAATGGAATATTTTCATATAAAGCACCATGTGTAGAATTTTGCACTCAGTTTCTGTTGTTGAAATTATACCAGTCTCACTTTAGAGTTAGTGAAGATGTACATAGTGATTTTAATTCTGAATGGACCACTGCAAGGTGCCAGGAAAGCAATAGCTTTAGTCTACAAATAACAGCATCCAACCACAGGGAAGAAAATGTACTCTCCCTCCTTAAATATATAGTTAAAATAATGCTGAAATTGCAGGTGGTTGCGCATCTTTATGATCTGGACTGTGTGCCTCATTTTCATTTTCTCTCACACAAAGATTGAATGAATGCGTAAAGACAGTTTCTTACAGTTTGAGAAAGAGGAACAAAAGGAAGCTATATTGTAAATTAATATAAGAAGTAAAAGATTTGTTGACTCAAGCTGCATTAAGAAATATGTAATTTTGGACTCACTTTTTAGGAAACTGCAATCTCATCAAAATGCTTTTTATGCAAAAAGCAATATTCAGGTTTTAGGTTTTGCCAACAGGCACAAAGATGAGACATGCTACGGACATTAATTTTTGCTTGCTTATCTTACATTATGTCAACTTATATTCACAATCCCATATTTCCATAATTGTTCACAATTTGAAAAAAAGGAAAAGAAAAATGAATATAAAAGAGACAAGTAATTAAAGAACTTATTTGAATACTCAATTTTTAGACATACTTGACAAACCTTCTGCATTATAAAACACATTCTGCCAAGTAAAATTAATCAGAATGATGATATCAGCACAAAGAATGCATTCAGATACATAAAAATATTTGGCTAGGTGTGTAAGGACTTGGAACTGAAATTCCAAAATCTGTGTATGTTGTGAAGGCTTAGCCATTTCTTGGGTCTGGGGGGAGGGAGGGAGTGCTGTTCCTTGTTTTGGTTTTGTTCATGGGTTGTGGGGCTTTTTTCTTCTATCCCAACTATTAGTGATCATATGGTTCCTCCAAAGATTAAAAAAAACCCAGACCAAACCAAAACAAACAAAACATAGACTTTAAGTCTATAAGTAAAACTACTGTATTCCTTCTGTACGTTCTAACTGCCTTCCAAATAATTACAGAGTGGAGACTTGTCTGTCATTCATGTGTATCTATGCCATTGTGTGAAGAGTAAAAGAAAATGGTTGCCCATACATTAGCACATCACCCATGGCTGGTGCAATGACAAGATAGATTAGGATGTATATTAAATCTCACACATGACTGCCTTTCTGTATCAAGGTAAAAAATACTTGCTCTTACATACATTAGGGACTAGTGTTGGACTGACATCTACATTAATATTGACAGCATATCAACATTTTTTACATTAACTGAGTCAATAACTAGTCTAAACCTAGTAAAACTTAGATAACAAAAATGAAGAAAATATCTAGCAAGCAGCATTACATTCTTGTATCTAAGAAAAGAAAATTAACCCCCAAATACTACCTTGCTTTTCTGAATTATCAATCCTACAGCAATACATCAACCAGTGTATACAGCTGTGACTTGGTAATCCCATCTCATTTGTCAAACAAGAATTCTAGTAGATAAGGAATGCTTCTAGGAAAAGAAAACCCTGCACAGACAATAACATAAATATTATATACATAGAAGGCTGATTATAAAAAGCTGGATTAGCATCATTGTATTACTTCACCTCCTAAACATTACTTTCACAGACATAATGAAATTGTCAGGCAGTAATACCACTTCCACAACAGCTGCTCGTGACAAAGGTGCACAAAACCAGCACAAACTCAAGACTATTTTCCTAGTGGAGTTAAAATTTTGAGATTTTTTTCGCATTTTCCATGTTAAGAAATACCTTTAAATCAAAAACGCTGTCTAGGTTTGCTTAGGAAAGAGACTTTGTTATTTGCTTTTGAGGTAAAATCTCCAGTAAATAAGCAGCCATTTCTCATTCCAGGCCAATGTCTTGGTTTCATTAATAATTAAATGCTGTTTTCCAGTGATACCTATTTTATACTCTGGTCTTTGAAATATATTCTCTTACAAATGAAACTCAAGAAATACTATTAATGCTTTTTAAAGTGTCCATACATGTTATTAGCATATACATGAATGCTGGGAGAAAAAAAGTTCATTCTCCCAGATTCACTGTGCTCACCATGTTAGTGAAAGGGGAGAAATGCCAGGTAATTGATCCACAAAAATTTTTGGAAAGAGTGTCCATTAGAATCAGTTATTGGCCCAAACTTGCTATGGAAATGGTTATCATTTCAATTTTAGCAATTAGGTTGCTACAGTTAGAAGCATCCCAGGGCATTACTACTCTGCAGAAACAAAAGCATGAAGCAGCTATGCAAAGTTTTTAGATTTATCTTACATTTTAAACACATCAGCTAGCAAACAAAACCACACAACTTCCAAGTGTCATTCATCTCAGAAGTCAGAGAAGCTTTTGTTTAATCATCTTTCTCACTAAGGGCTACCTTTTCCCTCTGTTTTAGTGTACTGTGGAAGACGATGAGGGTTAAAATGTTGTTCTTGGCAATATTTATCTCCAAATGATACCATCTTTCGTTTATGCAAGTCCTTCAGAATGGTGATGAAACAGGTCATGAAAAATATAGGCTTATGAACATGAACTCTTCCATCAGGCAATACTATAGGTAAACAATGGGCAGAAAGAAGAGGCCTCTCTCTACTGTTCTGCTAATGCTCTTCTAGGCTCTTCTAGCTAAACATTAAAAAAAAAAAAAATGCAGAGAAATGCCTGGCACAGAATTGGAACTAGCACTCTAGTTCTTGAGATCTTGACAGCATTCAAGCTGATTAATTAATATCAGTAAAGCCCACTGAAAAAGGTTAAAAGAGCACTTTAACATGCAGTGATATTATCATGATCATTAGGCTGGCATATTTCTGTCTTTGCTAATGTATCTTCTTTTATCAGCTCAATAAACTGATCTCAGAGTGCAATTTTTCAATTACATTTTCATAAACAGATGGCAGAAATTTAACAAATTAATGTTTAGAATAATGGTACAGTTATGAGACTTGTACTTTCATAGTGGTTTGCTCTGAAGCTTTTGATATCAAATCCCAATAATACCAATCTCCTTATATTAGAGTAGTTTTATATTCCTATGTTGCCGTATAATGATCTCTGATCTAATTGTTTCAATGTGAAGAGATATTGGTGGGTGTAGGTAGTATGCTTAATGTATTTAATAATCGAGATATCAATCCATTTGTCAAATTTCATAGACATTTTAACAAAAGCTTAACTTCCTTGATGATTATCTTTTTGAGCTAAGAACGCTGTTGCAGGGCAGAAAGGATACTTAAGTGTTATTGCAGAACGCATCTTTGTTTCTGAATTTTATTCCTAACAAGGACTAAATGATGCCCCATTTATAATATTTTCAATTTGCAGAGTCCACATGTGGCCACATCCTAGGATTGCCAGACACAGTGTATGTTTCAGAAAGCTAAACCTCATAAATCTCCAGAAATTCCTCACATCTATTATGTTTACCTTCTGCTGCTGATGAGCCTGTTGGTCTCTGTACAGAGGAAATTACAAGCGCTCCAGAAGATTTGGCAAGAAGATGTTAAAAAAAAAACAATGGGGAAAAAAAAAATTCTTAACTGAAACATCACATCCAGCTTTGGCTACCATTTACATATTTGAGATTACAGCTAGTGAAATGGAAATTCCATTGAAATTGAATAAATTGTTTTCAAAAATCCCTATCTGATTAGTGTTCATTATGTCTGAAATGAAACATGTTAAGCTACACTCACCGTAACTTAGGCAACTCAGCTGAAGCCTAACACTCATACTGAAATTCAGTCTGCTTATGCACTTTTCCAATTAAGTACAAAGTGCAGTTGTATCCTAGAGTGTTGGTGTTTTATTTGCCTATCATCTTCTTGCTTATTTCTATTAATCTATATAACAAAATATCTTCTTTTACTTAATAGATATTTGGAGACTGTTATAACAGCTGCTAACTAGTAAAGAAATGCCAGCAGAAATATTTTATGGTCACATGTTTAAATACCACTGGAAATTTGTTTATAGTTAATACCAGCTGAAATGCTTATGTTCTAGGCATATTTTGTATAGTGATCAAAAATTAGCTGTTCAGACATCTCCCCACTTAATCCATGA